>NC_053045.1:54398917-54701947 GCF_003473485.1 Medicago truncatula | reverse complement strand
AGATGGGAATGATAGATATTCATTCGCTAGCTTGAGGAAGGTTGTAAATAATGTATTTTTACTATTATTAATAGTAATTTTTATTATTAGTAATAATTTGTATTCATCATATTTCATTAGACAGGCCCCATTAGTTTGAATAACTCAATCTACATACACATAATTTTACTGGTATACTTTTTACTATTTTATTTACATGGAAGAAAGATATTTTATTTAGAGAGCATTTGTATAAGCAGCTTACCACACAAGTATTAGTGTGCTGTTTAAATATGCTATTTGGTTAACTTTATTTTTGTTGCTGAAATCTTTTTGGTTAAATTGTGAAACTATGTCCAGAATAGTTGATAGAATGATAGGTAAGTTTTCAAAAATAATTACGCAACTGTTACCTGTATATGATATTAGACAAACCCAAATAAACTTTGTTAACTTTTCCCCGGTTTCTATGACTACTAGGAAATTAAACTGTAACTTCCATGTCTTTACAAAAGGGCACCCTATGCTACAAATGAGTTCCATTGTTGCTGTACTGCTGGGTGGTGGGATATAATGTGTGCCTTTATGGAGGTAATGAATGTGATACCTTATCATCATGCACAAGAAAGGCAAGAGTCTAGTGGCAATCACATTAACTTGAGGACTAGTAGGTCCTTGTTAAACTTAGGTTGAATGCAACTGCCCTTAAAGAAAAACATATAGTGTCACTAGTTATTATCATTTTAAGAAAATATCTAACGTTAGAAACGATGAGAGTGAAAATGTCAAGGATTGCTTTTCTTTTTAGATGTTTATCACAACATAAAAAAGTATAATAAAGAAAATGGAACAAAAGGCCATTACTGACTCAAAATGGAGGATCAATGCTTTTTGAAGAGTTGATTTCCTCTTTTAAAATTCTATCAAACAAGGAACAAAATGCAACTAAACATGGGGTTTAGTAGAGTTCATAGATAGATCTTGTAGGATAGTAGATATAGTGTGTCCACTTTGAATGCCTAACCTAAACGTCTACTCAATAAGCACTTCCCAAACATTAATAACATGTTATTTTTCAGTGACTCAATAAGCACTTCCCAAACGTTAATAACATGTCCAAATAAAAGCTTCTTAGTGTTAGTTTAATTACATGAAAATGCTTTCGAATCTAACGCTGGATCTTTTTGGTTCATATTTCGGGCCAGCTTGGTTGTGTGACATTCACATCGGATAAAATGTAGTCTATTCTGGCTCCAGGTTTTTGGGGTTGGTCATCTGGTTAGCATTTCGTTTGTGGTTTGTTTGTGCCCTTTTCTAACTTATCAGTCCCACGTTTGAGAAGTGTTTTGGAGACTTCTTAGCTGATATGTTGGTTTTCTATATCTATGACCTATTTCAGAACGTTTCTCTGTTGTTGTTTTGGTCATTTATTCTTGTGATTGTGCCCCAAAATTTGTTGGTTCGTATTTCGCGCCAGCTTGGTTGTTGTGTATTGCACTTCATATGTCTCTTCCCAAGAAAATCTTTTAAATCTTCGAAGTTCTAACTATGGGGCTGAAGAGCAATAAAATATTGTTTATAAGATGGGAATAATAGATGTTCATTCACTAGCTTGGGGACGGTTGTAAATAATGTATTTTTACTATTATTAATAGTAATTTTTATTATTAGTAATAATTTGTATTCATTTTCACCTGCAACATGTATAAACATGGCTCTCTTATTTGTAATGTTTTCTTGATTAGTGTAGAATTAGTTTAGGATATAATGTAAGTTTTATGTTGAAATTGTAATTCCAGGATATATGAAGGTGAAAGATCAAGAGATGTCTTTGGTGAACATTCTGAAACAAGTTGCTGATGACATGGAAAGAGATATTAAGAGGTGCGCGAGAGAAAACACCGAGCTAGACAAAATAGGTTCTTCATGTTTAGTGGCTTTGATATGGGGAGAGAGACTTTATATCCTAAACATTGGGGATTCTAGACTATTGTTGGGGTCAGAATTAGGAAACACGGAGATTATAAAAGCCAAACAACTGAGTACTGATCATAATTGCAAAAACGAGCTAATCAGGATAAAAGTTCAGAAACAACATCCAGATTCAAAGATTTTGAACAAAGATAGTTGCAAGGTACTTTTGAGGTTTTTTTACATTTATTCAGAATTTTAAATTCATCCTACGCTAACATTCTCTTGTTTACACTGAAAAATACTAGATTACTAGAGTTATTGGAGATGCACACCTGAAGAGAGAGTGCAATTCGTCAGCTGAACCAGAAATCATTTCAAGAGACATAGAGAAGTGTGATAGGTGCATTATCATTGCATCACACGGATTTTGGAAACTCATGTCAAATGAACAAACAGCTTTAATTGTTGAGAGAAATCGGCAACAAGTATGACTTTTCAATTTTTGTTTCTTTATTTTATATATTTTTCCCTTAAAATGTAAAATGTCTCACAAAATATGCATGTAGGGAATTGCAAAAAAGCTTTTGAGGGAAGCTCTAAAGGAGGCTGCTAAGAGAAAAGAAATTGACTATGAACAGCTTATGAAGAAAGCTGAGGGACCTGAGGGAAAACATATATACCATGAAGACATAACGGTCATTGTTGTTTTCTTAAACAAAAAGAATTGGTGGCGCAAAGACATACAAAACATGTCTTACAGGGGTTTTAGAAATACAACAGTGAAATCTGTATTTGCATATGATTATTGATTGTAGTAATAATCATATGCAAATGTAAACCAATCTGTCTGAATGATCTCTTTGGGGTAATATAGGCTGCTTATGCCTTAAACTATGTCTCCAAGTACCTTGCACATCATTTTTTTCCCAAAATTGAGTAGTAAGTCATCTTGTTTGTTTTTTATGTTCTATAACCTTGCACGTCATTTTTTTCCCAAAATTGTGGACTAAGTCATCTTGTTTGTTTTTTATGTTCTATAGTTTATACACTCAATTTGAAACATGAACCCATAATGTTAGAAAGGAGATGGAATTGATACATGCTGATTGTATATCCAAGAACAATTAGAGATGGAAGATGTTTTCCTAAGAAATTAGGGCCTGTTTGGATATGCAGCTTAAAGATGTTTTCCTAAGAAATTAGGGCCTATTTGGATAAGCAACTTATTTATAGCAAAATAAAATAACGGTAAATCATTTTTATATATGCTATAAGTTGTTTTTTATAAGTTATATTGGAGAACTTATGAAAATAAGTTGGAAAAGGCTTATGAAAATTGTCATAAGTTATTTTCGTAAGTTCTACCAAACAGGCTCAAAAAATTAAGAATAACAATCCAGAATTGAAAATGTTACCTGAGAATGAACCTTGAAGAAACCAATTTGATGACTGTTTGTATGAGCTGCGCAAAGCTATGTTTGTGGGTCAAGTCCATGGCCCTGTTCCTTAAGTGTGGCCTTGCTAAAGCAAAACCTGAAAGACATGTTTTAAACACGCAACAAGCTGCGACTGTCTGTTTCTCTAGTCAACTGCAGTTTAGAGAAGAATCCTGTAAAATCAAATCATGCAGAAGCCACCACTGCTGACCAAACTCAGCAACTCATGAACAGCAGAAATTAGCCTCTAATTCTAACCAAAAAAAGAAACATTCCATTAATCAAGCTTCCCATGTTAGCAAATCATCCACTCCGACAACAAAATACACTTTCACAATATCAATTCAATTTCAGGTAACATCCATTCTAATAACTTGTATCCTGGACACTGGTGCCATCAACCATGTCATTTGCACCAAAAATAATATTATGATTTTTCATCTTATTAAACCTATAACCAAGAAAAATCATTACATTTTTACTTCATTCATCCACTGATTTCCGATACAGGATTATAACCACTGCGTTCAACAGATTTCAGTTTTTTTGCATCGTCCACTTCAGGCTCCTCTTTCTTACATGCCAAGTCTATGGAGAATTACTTTGCTTCATCGCTTGGCAGCTTCGCCAATTCTTTTTCTGTGTTTTTTCTCTGCAATCATTTTTGCTCTAAATATTCTGGGTCATTTTGCTGTCCACTGTGACTTTCCCTTTACGTTTCTTATCCTTATTTTTGTGTTTATGTTTCAACCAAGCAGGAACTTCGTTGCCACATGATTCTCCATCATGATCAAATCTCGCAACAGAAACTGTTTGAAGGATGGCAAATCGTCGTGCATCAGCATCTATATTGTTATATTGAATAATACTAGACAGTGATGGATCTTCTGGCTGAGGTTGTGAGTAAACTACACTTGAATCATCAGTACATTGGAGTTCTTTGACCGATTCATCACCGTCACTCAAAATCTTTGCACTACCAATGATGGCAGTCATGCGGGAACCAAGACCATAACAAGAATTAACTAACTTCCTCAATATTGTGATTATTCGATATTGTGATTACCGATGCTAACAGACTAAATAAAATTCCTCTGAGATGCATCTACTGAAACTGAACTGTTGTTAGCTCTATGATAAGTTTCATTGCGACCAATGATGGCACTCAAAAGAGCCTGCAGGGTGCAGAAGATTGTTTAGCCGTTTTCTTTCATGGTTATTGGAAACAGCATCTACCTCCTTTGGAAATTTCATTGGGAACTTCAATGGGTGCTTCAAGGGGAAATCCTGTTAAGACCTCTTTGGGAGTTTCAAGGGGCACTTCCTTTAGAGCTACATGTACTCCTTCGGAAGTTTCAAAAGTGCATCCCTTAAACCCTCAGGTTATGATCAAATCTTGTGTAAGGTTTTGTGTGGAACTTTGCAGATCCAAAGGTTTACAGTCGGAATCAAGAAAGAACGGTCCTAAGATAGTTAGAAGCTCCTCAACATTCTACTTTCTCTGGGAATTCCATGTAGAGTTGGGGGTCTGCAGAGAAGCAAAGATTAACATCATAACGGACTTCTTGTAACACACATAAAAACTTATAGCAGTAAAGTAAAAAAGGTTGCCAACTAAATATTTCATTGAAGATATAATTTCTTATGAAACAAAACTATCAAATTTCATAAACACCCCCCTAAAATACAAAAGGTTATGAGAATATTTCACAAAAAGAGCCTGCTATGAAACCTAAAAATACCACAAATAGCTGAAGGAAATTCTCACAACAAACACTTTTTCCTAGAAAAGGTCACAAATGAAACAACTGATGAATAGAAAATCATAAATATCTGCTTCAGGTACATGTAATATTCACACAACATGTTTGCCAAACATTGTCATAGATCTTAAGGAAGGTTCCTTGTCAACATGTTTGGTAAATAAAAGAAGTAATTAATCGATGCTTGTGGTTCGATAGTTGGATAATTGGTTTGTAAGTAATGGTAGATCAGCTTTGTTTTGGAAGGAGAATTGGATCTATCAGTTGTGTGGTAGATCAGCTTTGTTATCGAGGCAGGAACAGGATTCATTTTAAAGTAAAGAAAAAATAATATTCTAATTGATTAATATCTAACTATAAACAACTATAAGAAAGAAAGAAAGAAAGAAGAATGAAACATTAGAAAGAAGGAACAACCTGCAACTTGTCTGGGAAACCGGATCTGTCTGTCTGGCGTTTATCATAACAAAAGAAGAAACGTAGATAGATCCAGAAACTAGCCAGCAACGAAGCATTTCTATCTCTTCCTCTTAATTCTCTCTTCTCCGTTTTAGATTGATTATTTGCTTGGATGGTAGAACATTGTTTCTTTTTTTTTGGTTCAACTCCGTTTTAGAACATTATATGCTTGGTTTCGTTTCGCAACAATAATTGTAATAAATAAAACAAGGAAACTTTTCATTGGACAACAAACTCAAAGTCAGACAGTTCAAAAACAAACCAAAACTACAGCAAGTAAAATTGTTCTAAATCATTGTCCTGTCACGTCAGTAAATTTATATTGACTTTTTTTTTTTTTAACTTACTTTCATTTATTTCAAAATAATTCTGGATTATTTTTTAATTATTTCAAAATAATTATTTGAATTATTAAAATTTGTTCAATATTCTTTTGTCATTACAAATATATCAATTCTTGAGAAAGTCTTAGTTTGGCACATAAACAACACTTCAATTTTGGGCACATACTCAAAAGTCTCAAAAATACAATGTACCTATAAATATTTCATCTGTATTGGACGCGTGGTGTAAAGGCGCGTTGATTATCGTACAGAACACATGTTATTAGGTGAAGATGAGTTGAGTTGAGCTGGTCTGACTTGAACAGTCAAACCAGTGTTGATGAGGACGAGCTGAGTTGGTCTGACTTAAAAAGTCCACCAGTGAAGATGAAGACGAGCTAAGCTGACCTGACTTGGACAGTCAAACCAGTGTTGATGAGGACGAGCTGAGCTGGCCCAACTTGAACAGTCAAACCAATGAAGATGAAAACGAGCTGAATTGGTCTGACTTGGACAGTCAAACCAGTGGTGATGAAGACGAGCTGAGGTGGCCTGACTTGAAATGTCAAACCAGTGTTCAGTGTTATCTTGTTAGTTAGTAAAGTAAAGTATTACGAGTCACACGGAACAGTCCATCCATGTCACTCCAGAGTGCCCCAAGCGTCAAACTTTTTAAGGCGCAAACATTTGTTCTTTATGCAGTCGACCTATACCATTACATATGTCTAAATCATTTTAGATCAAGTTCCTTTATATCATTCCTATCTAACAAAATTTTACCATAAATGGGTTCATAGAAATGCTCAATTAATCAAGACAGTAGAAACAATATTCATTCAAAACAGTGAAAACAAAGTCTTAGACTAGTCCATGGTAGAAAAAGAACACGATGCATAGAGCCTAATCTTAGACCCTTTGACAACCCTGTTTTTTTTACTCATTTTTATATGTGTTCCTTAGAGTCACTTTGTAGATATCACTGCTCTTAGTTCTCCTCCAAACACTTGTACAGTTCAGACATTTCCTATCACCTTATATATATACACCAGGAGTATAATAATTTTATAAAAAATT
The DNA here is from genome assembly GCF_003473485.1 of Medicago truncatula. Taxonomy (NCBI): domain Eukaryota; kingdom Viridiplantae; phylum Streptophyta; class Magnoliopsida; order Fabales; family Fabaceae; genus Medicago; species Medicago truncatula. The sequence goes on along the minus strand of NC_053045.1, from coordinate 54,694,999 downwards.
AGTAATAGGTAGTGCATAAACAAAACTTTTGCCATAAATAAAAAATACAAACTAGTCATAATGCTATAAATAAATAATTTGATTTAATAAGATTTATTTTAATTTTTTTAATATTATTTTATTTTTTATTTATATTATTATGCACATGTACGTCACTACTACAAATTTGACTTTTAATACCATACAATATGTTATCCCTTATGCTTGTAGCAAAAAGTGCAGATTCTTGATTAACCAGTCCAATTTGATATCTAAGCCATTTTAGATCAAGTTGCCTTATATCATTCCTATCTACCAAAATTTTTCCAAAAATAGGTTCATAGAAACACTCAATTAATCAAGACAGGAGATACAATATAATATCCATTCAAAACAATGAAAACAAAGTCTTAGACTAGTCCATGATAGAAAATGAACACAATGCATAGAGCCTAGTTCTAGACCCTTTGACAAATCTGTTTTTCTATAATTCTTATATGTGTTCCTTAGAGCCACTTTGTATGATATATCACTGCTCTTTGTTCTCCAAACGCTTGTACAGTTTTGACATTTCCTATAACCTTATATATACACCAAGAGTAGAGTAATTTTATAAAAAAATTAGTAATAGGTCGTGCATAAACAAAACTTTTGCCATAATTAGTGGCGGAGTCAGGAATATTGTAAAGTCCGGGCAAAAAAAAATTTACAACACATTTATATGGCGTACATAAGAAATTGCAAGCAAATAATAAAAAATGTAAAGAAATTGCCTAATTTATAGGGGTTTATATAAGAAATTCATAGGGATTTACACAAAAAATTTGACCCGGAGCCCGGGCGAGTGCCCGGGGTCGCCGGACCTTAGAACGCCCCTGGCCATAAATAAAAAATACAAACTAGCGATAATGCTATAAATAAATAATTTGATTCAGTAAGTTTTATTTTATTTTATTTTAATATTATTTAATTTTGTCCTTCGTACAAAATGACGGAGAAATAGAAGCAGATGTAAGCCATCATATTCAAGCTGGGTGGTTGAAATGGAGAAGAGCCTCAGGTATTTTGTGCGATAAGAAAGTATCACTTAATTTGAAAGGAAAGTTCTATTGGACAGCAGTCAGATCGGCGCTGTTGTATGGTACGGAGTGTTGGGCGGTTAAGAGTCAACATGAGAATCAAGTAAGTGTAGCAGAGATGAGGATGTTGCATTAGAGAAGTGGTAAGACTAGACAGCATAGGATTAGGAATGACACCATTCGAGAGAGAGTGGGGATAGCACCTATAGTAGAAAAGTTGGTAGAAAATAGGCTTAGATGGGTTGGGCATGTAGAGAAGACCCCGTAGATGTCGTGGTAAGAAGAGTAGATCAAATGGAGGAGAGTCAAGTTAAAAGAGGTAGAGGAAGACCTATGAAAACTATTAGAGAAACCATTGGAAAGGATTTAAAGGTCAATGAGTTGGATCCAAATTTGGTGTATGATAGAACCCTATGGCGTCATTTGATCCATGTAGCCTACCCACTTAGTAGGATAAGGCTTGGTTGTTGTTGTTGTATTATTTAATTTTGTATTTATATTATTATGCACATGTCACTACTACAAATTTGACTTTTTTTTTTATCAAGTAGTCTAGTGGCCAGAACTCACACAATTAAATTGTGGAGAAGTGGAGTGTCTGGGGTTCGAACCTCGGCTCCTGCATATAATATGCAATATCCCTACCAACTGAGCTAAACTCACAGGGATACAAATTTGACTTTTAATACCATACAATATGTTCTTCCTTATGCTTCCAGCAAAAAGTGCAGACTTAATTAACTAGTCGAATTTGATGTCTATGAATATTAAAGTGGGAATTAGCTAAGATTAGGAGTATAAATGAGCTTATCATATTTGTGGATTATTCAGGCTCAATTCGTAAATACTGGTTTGTTTAATTCAATAAATAAAAGTAAAATTTCATAATCCTCGTGAGCTTAGATCAGTTGATGAGGATATTGCATATTATATGTAGGATCGGGGTTCGAACTCCAGATATCTCACTTCTCCATATTTAAATGAGTGAGCCTCTAACCATTAAACTACTTAACTAAAAAAAAATCATATTGTGTCAGTTTATTATGTTAGCGAAGTCCAAGTCTTATAAAGGCATGATCTCTTTGTTTTGTGGACGTAGTAGCCCTAGCGCTCCCTTAATTCATTTTCTCATTAAAAGAATATTCCAAGTTTTTTAAGTTTAACATTAACGATTCGACTTGTCAAAAAAAAAAAAACATTAACGACTCGTGTATGGTTCGATTATATAGAAAATTACAGTTTTTTTTTACTCAAAAACTACACCTTTTTTTTTCTTCAAGAAATTAAGATAAATATATTAGAAACAAGGTAGCATACCTCAACAAGATATGCCGGAGGAAACTAACATCTAGAAATACAATACAACTGTCTCAGCTACATAAGTAGCCACAAAGAAAAACAACAGAAAACAATATTACATAACCATCTCTGAACACCTAATGGATTTAGTCTCCAAGAAGGATAGTCAAAGTCAAAAAGAATAAAGCATGACTTCAACCACCGGTAAGTTTAGAACTTAACCTTTTTTTCTAAGAAAAACGTTATTACGTTTGATTATGAAAAATCCTCGTATTATTATATTTTCAAATAATAAAAAGTACCGAAATTTAAATAATATGACCTCTTATTATGATTCTCACTTCTTAGTCCAAGAGAAAAAATAACCTAGACCTAAACTAATGATATTTATGAAAAACATTCTAAATTATGATATTATGCCGATAAATTAATATATGATAGATTTTACTAGCCTTCACTTAAATTATTATTATTACTACTACTACTACTATAAATACAAACCTTTGCTATTTATATTATGGAAATATGCATACTAACAAGAGACACATATTCTCCTAAAAAACAAAAGATACATTTACATATATATTGAATAATTACTACTCCACTCTCAAATATAATAAAAAAAATAAAAGCACACAAAATTAATGAATTTAGTTCAAAATTTATACCAAAAACATTTTCTTCTTTTTTGCTTGTATTCAAGTTCAGAAGAATACATGTGTATTATGACAAGTGGACAACATCTCACAACTAAAATGATTGTTTAATCATATTTAAATATTCAGTTCTTTACCAAATGAAAAGAAAAGTATAAGAAATAATAAAATACAACGAATTAAAAAGATAGCAAATGCAATTACAACCAACGTATTATTATATCATTAAAATATGGATAAAAAAATAATTTAAAAAAAAAACCTTAAGCCATGAGCATGTTGGGAAGGGATAGCTTGATCATCGCAGCCTTTTAATGTTCTCTGTAGTTACATGTATGAGAGGAAATTATCAATGTGGGTAATTATTTTGGCGAGTAAATTACATTAAAGATAACAAATATTGTTCAGTGGAATTCAACCTTTTTTAATTGGTAACTTAAATGATATTATAAAAAAATAAAATATTTTAAATGATATTTTATCCATTTAATCTACTATTCATTTTATCCTTTTTTTAATTTTATTTATTATGAATTTTTCTTTTATATTTACTTCTCTCAAGTGAATCATGTCTTGGGATAGAAAAGTTGAAGGTCATGTTAGATATGGAGCTTTCAAGAAGATGGATAAGATTTTTTTAACCTCAACCGACAAGTTAGATGAGTTGAAGGTTCAAATTAACTAATACTTTATTTATGTTAGTGAAAATTAAATCACATGTTATGTTGGTGTACATGTACCATTCATACATGGCCGTCTTAACAAATTCATAGGCCCGGTTTTAATTTTATAAGGGATGCAAAAAAAAAAAAAAATCTGGGCCCCAAAAAAATAAATTAAAAATCACACTTTGGTGGGTCTTGAACACATGACCTCACACTCAACAAAAAATGGTCACACCACTAAAGCAAGCTGTACAAATTGAATAAATTTGCTTTTAATAGATATATAATCATTATTTTTGTGTCTTACATATAAAAAAAAATATTTTAGGCCCCAAAAAATTGGAGGCCCGGTGTCGTCGCCCAGCCTCGACGGGCTATGGGCCGGCCCTGCATTCATAGTTCTGCAAGATTTTTTAACCCCATAATTCAATCATTTGTTATGTATTGTTGTGTAATGTTAAATTTTAGTCTTTAGTCAACTATTTAATTGGTATCGCTTTGGTCCCTTAACTAAAAAAAAGATTGTTTGAGGATTTTAAGTTTTTTTTAGTCTCGTTTTGGTCCCTTCTGTTAGGTTTCCGTTAGTTTTAATAAAAAACGTTAAGTGTGGACACGTGTCACCTTATCATTGGCTTTGATATTTTTTTTTATAAAAAAAAAATTAAAATTCAAAAAACCAATGACAATGTGACACATGTCACTTTGTCATTGGCTTTGGGATTTTTTTTGTAAAAAAAAAAAGAAAAAAAACTCAGAGCCAATGACAAGGTGACACGTGTCCAGGAGTTAGCTTTTTTAAAACCCTCTAAAAAAACTTAAAATCCTCAAACAATCTTTTTTTCAGTTAAAGGACCAAAGCGATACCAATTAAATAGTTAAGGGACCAAAAACACATTTAAATCTATTAATAATAGATTTATTTGCAGGACAAAACAAAATTTAATATTGTTTATACCATTTAGAATTTGAATAAAAGAAATATAAGTTTCAGTACAAATGAAAGATAAAGTATATTTAATGTAAAATAATAATTATCAATTAAATATAATCTTTTTTTTTTTGGTACAAAAGAGGGCAAAGCCCACAATTAAATATGATCTTATTTGAAAAATAATAATTACCAATTGAATATAATTTTATTTGAAACCCCCACAAACAAATAGATTATAGACAATATTAAAAAAATAGAAAATATGTTGGTCATACACAGAGTAAATTAAAATAATTAAGTTAAAAACAAATACAAACTATTTTGAAGCATAAGACAATACTTATTTAATTAAAACATTGAAACCTGTCATTTATTTACATTTGCAAACAAATGAGCTATGTTGCAAATCTTTTACTTTATATTCTTGATATATACTTATGTGTATTACTTATGATTTTAAATTTTTTTCAATTTTTGCAGGATCTTGCAATATAAGTAAGATCAATACATTCATTAATATATAGAGAATGCGAAGGATATAAAACAAATTCTCAAACTTAGAGCAAAACACTTCATCATCACCTAAAACCAACTATGTCGATGCTAATACAGTTTTCGTTCAACAACACAAGCTCACACTAACCCTAAACCATGAAAAACAAACTCCACCAATAATCAACTTTTCTTTAGGCACCATACTCCAACACCACAACAACATTGCAACCTGACTCACCATCTACAAAAGAATGTCAACAAGAACACTTACAGGTTTGTATATACATATTTTATTTTTATTTTTAAAGTATTTATTTAACTTTTTTTTTACTATGCGGGATGTTCCAATATTTTCTTGTAGTTCTCTCCATTTACTCATGTTTTGTTTCTCCATTCCTAATGGCATTTATTACATCACTACCACTATATGCTATTATACTAGAGCATGTTATCGGTACATTATTTTTTGTGTGGATATTATCTTGTCCTTTTTTGCCACTTAAATTGACAAAAACACTATTGCCATTGTGGATAATCAGAAGAAAATCTTGTTGAAAGATCTAAAACATTTTGGCAGCGTATCTTTTTTATGTTCCCCTTTGAGCTTCTTGGGATGCGATCACACCCTTCTAGCACAACCTATCAGATCACATTATTTGTCTTGTCTACGCGTCAAGAGTTTATCATTTGTTTTTTGAGTAAGTTAAATTGATTTTCACTAATAATTATGTATATATTTTTTCTGTCATGACTTATAATGATGAATATGTTTTTGAGTGTAAGTTCGAAGAGAATGAAAATTTCAATTATACTCGGATTCGCTTGACAAAGATGTTCTTGGTATGCTCTTGAATATGTTGTGTTATGTTATAAATTTTGTATTGTTTATCGACTTCGAGGTAGTGGCCGAACCGATCAATCTTGAATATATATATATATATATATATATATATATATATATATAGGGCATTTCAAATGAGAGGAGTTTTATTGTGAGAGTGAGAGGGTTAAATCTTGACCCTTGGATTCAAAGCAACTGTTCAGATTTAGTATGTTACAGAAAACTAGGCGCGTATTAAATTTCTCCCACGATACCATCTTCTTTCTTCTTTAGTTTCCCAATCACTTTGCTCGGTCTCTTCTGTTGACTCGCCCAATTGTTTCTATCTCATGAAACTCCCATTTTTTTTTCATAGCTTTTTAAATCATAATTAACAAAACCTGTAAGTTTTCTTTCCATGCCAAAAGGAACTGCACGTCGATTCAAATTTTGGGGTTTAATAGGATGAGCCACTAAGTAAATTATTATTTTTGACCAAGCTTCAAATTGATACAGCATCTAAATTGTTATTTTTGATATTGAAAAGAATACGATAATTGTGAGGTCAATAATGGCTACTTGTGACAGTGATGAAGAAAGGTTAGGTGTGTAAATAATAACTTTTGATTCATTTTAACTAAAACAATTAGAGTTGATTCAGCAAACCCAAGAACTGGAAAAGTTAAAATTGAAAGAAAAGATCGTAGCATCAAATCAGCAACACGAGAGAGAGAGAGAGAGAGAGAATGCAGAATGGTTTTTTGTTTTTTTAATGAAGAAAGGAAAGGAAAGGAAAGGTCGCACAAGCAAATGAGGGTGGCGAAAAGTTCAGTTGCAGTTATTAAAATTCAATACCATGGTAAAGATTAATCTAAGGGTTAGGATTCAACCCTCTCACCTCTCATAATAAAAAGCACTCTCACTTGATATGCCCTCATATATATATATATATATATATATATATATATATATATATATATATATATATATATATATTTGTTTGAGTGCATAGTATCATTAGGTATCAGAATTTAATAGAAAGGAACTGGTTCAAATCATTAGAAATGAAATGACAATAGCATAAACTGATCATACGAACATCATACACAATGTGACTATGCATTTCTACCGGAAGAGAAATCATATTTGCAGTGCACTTTAGGCTCCGCGCATTGTGTAGTGTGTGTCACACATGAGTTGAAGTAAAATAGCTTACATTGAAGAACAGAAGATTCTTCAATCAACTCATTTTTGCATATTATTAGTTTTCATTTGAAGTTGACAATTTGCATGAACTATAAGGTGATATTTTTAAATGGATTAATATGTCTTTACCCCCTGTAATTTGGACAAGTTCCGGTTTTTCCTCTGTAAAAAAAAAGTTTAGATTCCAACCCTGTAACATAAGATTCTTTGGTTTTAGCCCCTGACACATGTGACTGTGCATAATTGCTGACGTGACGAGCTGAATGGCATGTTGACTGTGCATATCTGATTATGTGGCGTGCTGACTGTATAATTATTTTTTTTAATTTATTTAAAAAATATATATAAAAATTAAAAAAATCAGGATTTTTTTTATTACGAAAAATATTTTCTGAAATATATATTTTTTGAAAATTCCAAAATTTATAATTTACGAAAAATATATATTTCAAAAAAAAGTTCAAATTATTTTCGAAAATTTGGAGTATATATTTTTTGAAGTTTAAAACAGATTTTTTTTCGAAAAAGAAGTTTTTTAAATTTTCTCAACAAAAAAAAAATCTGGATACAAATTTATTTAAAAATTTAGATTTTTATTACGATGTGTTACATATTTGACAATATTTTTTAATATTTAAAAATTCAGGATAAAAAAAATCTAAATTTTTTTTAATATTTAAATTTATTCTTATCTATTTGTTACATGTGTTATTTGTATTGAAAATTGTGGGCATTTTTGAAAAGAAACAGCCAAGCTGAAAGGGGTTGTTTTCTTTAAAAATATAATATATATATATATATTTCCAAAAATATTATATAAAAAAAAATTCATACACTTACTATATTTTGAAACTTTCGAAAATTTTTAAAAAATCCAAATTAAATTAAAATATTAAAAATATTAGAAAAAAAATAATATAAGCTATTTTTTGAATGTTTTGGTAAAAAATTAATATTTTTTTCTTAATTTTTTATTTTTTGAAAAAAAAACCCAATTTTTTTTTTCGTTTTTTAAAAAAATTGATTTTTTTTCTTGATTTTAAATTTTTGAAAATTAATTTTCAGTTTTTTTTTATCTTTTTAAAAATAATTTATTAAACCATTACACACATGTCAGATTTAAAAAAAAAAATTAAAATAATTACACAGTGGCGTGCCACATCAGCGTCTGAATGAGGTCAGAGGTGTTTTGTGGAGAATCTTCATATTACAGGGATGTTTTGTGAAGAATCTTTATATTTTAGGGTTGGAATCTGAACTTTTTTTTTACAAGGGGGTAAAGACATATTAGCCCTTTTAAAATCAACACATCAATCATGTTTTTTTAATTCAAAAATTGGCCCATCAAAAAAATTATTTCTGGCTGTGCCACTAGTTACTTTAGTAATTTTCATTAAAATATATTTGTTAACTTCCATCAATTTTCATCAAAAGATGTACAAATAGCTTGAGAGATATTTACTAAACTATCCCTTTCTTTAAATTGGTTTGCACTAGTGGATATTGTTTTTTTTTGTCCATGTTTTTTTGTTGGTCATGTGATATTTTAAGTGGAACTTTTCATCTGCACCATTCATTTAGATTTGAAGGTTTGTATTTACTTCTCTTACCCTCTCACAATAATCACTCCTCTCATTTGATGCATCACATACACACACAGATATATGTGTGTATGTATGTATGTATTGGCTTACAAATAGATTCTATACATAATCAAATTTTTCTCTACTCTTGATTAATACTTGTTTTTTTTTTTTTTTTATTCTTCAGGAAATGAAAAACTTTTCTTACAATTATGGCCTTATACACAACATGTGTATCTCCCGTTGTGTTTGGATTCCTCAAGAAACCACAAGCACACATTCTCAATATTATAAATAATTTTATTCAAGTACTTGTTGATTTGGATATTTTTCTTAATTTCTTCGTGGCCTAAGAAGATGACTCCACTCACTCAATTGTGAACTATCCAAAAAAGATTATGCTACGTTATTTAAGAACTTGGTTTACTCTTCATGTCATGTGCAATATTTCCCCAAGGATTACTGAAATGCTAATATATACTACATATTTAACCTATGGCATACTCCGCCTACTTCAATATTTATGGAATATTGGAAAAGTTCATGCTTTTTTGAGTAAGTGAGATTTAGAACTTTTTCTATTAAAAAGTCATATGATTTATGTTTTGATTCTTTGTCTGATTACTTATGAATTTTGTATTCTTTTGAGTGTAGATTTGAGGATGATATAAGATATAATTTTGTTGGGTTTCGTTGTGGTAAGCTTGTCTTGGTAAGGTTTTGAACATATATATTAATTATGATTTTAACATTTTAACAAAGAAGATAAATATGTATGTATCATCAACTAATAATTTGAACCATTTTTACATATTCTTCTATCCATTGTGCATTGTGGGTGGATGTCTTCTTTATTTTACTGCTACAAACTATGATCCGAAAAGCGCATGGGTGGGGGAAGCAATGGATCAAAGTTTATGAACAAGATATGTGGCTTCCAGCTACCGGTTTAGGTCTACTATATTTAGAACAGTTCACCTTAGAGATTTACATGCTAATGTGGTGGAAATGGCATTTATCATTTTGTTTAAGTTAATGAAGATGGGACTTGCAGGATATGTGCTTGGTAGTGTGCTCGGGTGTATTCGCAGTTTATAACTATGACATAGGTTCGAATGTGAAGCTTCAAGCTATATGTTAGTGCTATTTTTTGAACCGGATATGTTTCACACTAAAGGAAATGTTTTGTATTATTAGATATATTTCACCAAATTCTCTTGTAGCAAGAACAAAATTTCGAATGAATGTTGAAGAAGAATATAACTATTTGCTTGACTTGTATTAGTTTGAGTTATTTGGTAACTAATGATGCATGCTTCTATTATGCATTACATTGAATAGTAGAGGGAACTCTTATAATTCATATTTTCCACCAAACATACACGCATATTTTCACTATAACTAATTTGTTCTTGATGTGGACATATGCTGTCTGATTGTGACTAGTCCAGTGTAAATATTGCACCACAACACACTACAGCAGACCAAGGATGAATCCAGATTTGTTGCACTAAAAAACACTGGTTGAAACAAAATTGAATTTAACACAGAAACTTGGAATGCGAAACGTTTGTTTTTCATCTATGCTTCATTTTTACTGCAGTAATTATGGATTTGGTACTTCGATTGTTGATCCTGTTTTTTATTCTAATGATAGATTTCAAGAGGGGTGCTTAGAAAAATAGATGATAATTAATTAGATTTAGATGCTTGGTTATGAAGTTACGTAAAGCTAATGCTTGGTGATATTCATTGGGAGCCAAAAGGATTCTTAATACTTCTTAACAAGACATAATTTGAAGAAAAAAATCAAAACCAAAATTAACTTCCTTAGTATTTTTTTTTCCTATGCTGTTTGTTCTTGCCCTTTGATTTTTAACATGATAAATAGTTCCTGCCAAAAGTAAGGAATTTATAAAAAAGGGAGGATCTGGGTTTCTAAGCATGTTTCTATAATGTTAGCTTAGAACAGAAGGCTGATCAGAAACGAGAGTATTCCCTTTAATTTGTGCTTCACAAGAAACGAGTTCCCTCAAGTTGGGATCACATTATGCTAAGTATCATGCAATGTTACAACTGAGGAGGTAGACCAATGAAATGTTTCTTTGCTTTAGAAAGAAGGATACAACCAAATGTAAGAGCATGTGATAACTGTCTTCTACCGAAGACAGTTATCCAGCTAAAAAGCACCCGATGCAGCTTAAAATTGTGCACAGATGATGATTGATAATACAAATTACTAAGAACATAATGATTTCAGAATTTAGCTTTAACCATTGACACGCTAAAGAAACGGAATTGAAATGTTCAATTCCGATTTTGTCAGAGAAATCACAGTTAAAATCTGGAAGTTCATTTCAGATTCTATGCATTTCAGCACAACAATCCACAGATCAGTCAATAAATACATTCCCGAGAAAATACACTCACAGCAAAACAATCACAAGTTCAAGCAACCACCAGCACATGACAAAGTTAAATTCAACAAAAACTTCCCCTAAACTAGACCCACCACTTGTACACCAGAAAGCAGAATAAAATTCCTAAAACCTGAACTCTAAAAACAGTAACATACACAAAATCCCAGAAAGAAAATTTCATCAATCCAATAACTACCACCTAATACTGATACAGAACTACTTACAATCTCGTCGTTTAGATGGTAGATACCTTTGGAACATCAACAGGAAACTGGCCAATCTCATCTATCCAAGGGCTTTTCTCCTTCACAGGGTTGATTGTCCTGAGAGCCTTCCACACTGCACTGTTACACTTGAATCCAGAACCAAATGCTATTTGCCATGTTCTATCTCCCTTCTTAATTCTCCCTTTGGCTTCTGTGTAAGCCAATTCATACCAAAGTGAACTGCTAGATGTGTTTCCAAAACGATAAAGTGTCATCCTCGATGGCTCCATATGCCATGGAGATAGCTGCAAGTTTTTCTCCAGTTCATCCAAAACAGCTCTACCTCCGGCATGGATGCAAAAATGTTCAAAAGCTAGCTTGAAATCAGGAATATAAGGTTTTATCTTCATCTTGAAAAGTTTCTTCCCAACCAATGTGGTGAAGAATAGTAGCTGTTCTGATGTTGGAAGTACGAGAGGCCCTAGTGTAGTGATATTAGTTTTTAAAGCATCACCGGCAACTGCCATAAGATCTTTTGACAAGGTAACACCAATCTTGCCATTGGCATCTTCTTCTTGGGTTACGCAGCTAAAACACTTGTCATCAGAAGCCTTGTTAGTGCGAACCGTGGTGATCAATTGGTATTTTGATCTTCTTCTGTCTGAGCTTTTATTGGAAAGCAGAACCACAGCTCCTCCCATTCGAAACAAACAATTAGAAACAAGTTTCGACCGATCGTTTCCAAAATACCAATTCAATGTGATATTCTCCATGCTAATGACCAATGCATACGAATTAGGATTGGCCTGGAGAAGATCTTTAGCAAGATCAATCGAGATCAGTCCCGCACTGCAACCCATCCCACCTAGGTTGTAGCTCTTTATATTCCCTCGAAGCTTGTAATGATTGACAATCATTGAAGATAGCGACGGAGTTGGGTTGAACAGGCTACAGTTTACAATCAGAATTCCTATATCTTTAGGCTTTACTGAGGTCTTACTAAATAGCTCATCAATGGCACCAAACATCACAGTCTCAGCTTCTTTTCTAGCTTCTTTCATTGAAGGATTAGGAGGAAAGTTAAGAACAGCCTCAGGAAGATAAGTAGATTCCCCAAGTCCCGATCTCTCAAGAATCTTTCGCTGAAATTCGAGATTTTCCTCCGTAAAAGTACTGATCATCCTAGACTGATCCATAAATTTCCTTTTCGTGCACTTGCGAGATTCTTCAGGCTTGTAACATGAGAAATCAACAAGGTACACTGGTTTCGGACGAGTCAAAAAGTAAAGCGTGGACAGAAAAACAAGGAGAGTTGAACAAAAAATGACAGATACCAAATTGTATTGTAGATGCTCCCAAATATCATAAAAGTCTTGGATGGAAAAGGTGGATATCTGAGCAGCAATCAACACCACAAGTGGGGAAAGAAAAAGGTACATTCCATGAGTGATTAGATAGTGATAACCAAGTTTAACATACTTCAATTTAACAGATTTCTTGAAATCAGGTAGGTTCCTGGATGAATTTGTCATTTTTGTCCTGTTCAAAAGTTAAATCAATCTACTTTGATTACATATTTTCCTTTAATGGAAAAATTATGAGTGACAACAAAAGGGTATTTAATCACAAAAATATATCTTTAATGCATAATTCATTCTTGTTAAAATTATAGCAAATTCCCTCCAAAAGATCCATTTTCAGTAACAATTTCAACTAATGTACATTAAAATTAATAATCAATAAAAATGCTAAATTTGCATGCAATGAGCAGTACTCAACATGAAAATCAAGTGGAATTGAAAATAAACTGAAAAGAACACATACACATAGAATGAACTAAAAACAAAGCTTTTTAGTTTCATTATTTAACAAATCTTTGTGTATAAATCCACAGTGCATTCATTCTGGAAAAAGATTGTAGATAGATACAAGTGAAACAAAGAAGAAGCATGAAATAAGTAATGAAAAATTGAAATCATGGGAAGAGGTTAATGTTGATATGAAACAAAACCCAGTTCACAAAATTGTACCTTGAAGACTAAACCCAACAGAGATCCCAGTGCCAGTAATGTCTTCCAAGAGAGAGAGAGAGAGAGAGTGTGTGCAAGGAGGAATAATTGTTTATTAGTAAATTTATTATGCAGAAAGAAAAATATGAAGGACAGATAATATGCCAAAAAAAGTCAAATTAATTGAGGGAATTAACTAGCATGGATTAGATGAGATCTTATCTTGCTTAACTAAAGCCTATGATTAGAATATGAATTTGGACATGTAGGAGGTTAAATCTTTTAGAAGTGTTTGTCCTCATTTGAGTTTTATCATGGTCGAGTAGTTAATTTTCACACGTAGAAGATGTGTGGTTTTAAAATAGGGTTTTGTTAACGAGTGATCTGGTACATTCTTTAAACATTTTAAATTAAGTTATTACTCTTTAAAAATGTTAAAGTTTTTAATTTTTAATATATTTTATTACACAAATTTTCATAAATTTTTTACCATTTAAACTCTTATTCAGTGTCCTGGAACACTAGTTAATATTTCACTTCAAAATATAAATAAGCAAAACAATTTAGATATTTCTAAATTAGACACTTTTATCCGGTTTAAATCCAAGATCTTAGTTATATGTTGTGAATACCATGTGGTGTTGGTCACTTTGTGTATAAACAACTTTTTTAAATTATTTATCTTATTAATTTTGTTGAGGATGACTCTCAATTTGGTGTTTTGGAAAACTTGGAACCGTGACACGATTTGTGAAGCGTGTCACGATTTTGAAATGTCGAGAGCTGTTCTGCAGGGTGCCCAATCGTGACAAGATTTTGGGAAAACGTGACACAATTTTCGGCTTGCTGGGCAAATTTTCAGGATAAGGTTGGTCGTACTTTGGGTCGTACGCATCAAACGTGTCACGATTTTGTCTGGATCTGAACACTATGTAAGCACACCATGACCCATTTGTTGGGCAAGCTTGGTGAATCTCATGGAAACCAAAGGAGGGAAATTTTAGGGTTTTAGATACTAAATGTTGAAGGTCTTTAGGTGAGGTTCAAAGCTTCAAGATGTGAATCTTGGAGAACCAAAAGAGGGGGCTCTTGTGAAAAGGATTGGTGCCTTTTGGGAAAGATTCATGGGGTTGGGAAACAAATGAGTGGAAAGTCTTTTGTGAACAACTTAGGTGAATCTTATGAAACCAAAAGAGAAGGTCCTTATTGAATCATAATACATTTACATTAGCATAATGCTTTTTATAACAAACTATTAAATGCAAGAAGATTGAGGGTGAATGAGGGTAATGTGATTAAGTAATAAAAGGAGAGTTTGAACTACCATATTGCAAATTCGAGCTAGAGCATGATGACATACTAACCAAACCTTTGAAATTGAAATTTTTTAGGAATTGAGAAAAATGTCAAATGTAGTTGGTGATAATTTAGTATTTAACTGATGTGGTACATATACAACTGTATAAATACTTGGTGTATGAATAAAAATGAACAAGGGATATGCTTCGAAAGTAACAAGGTGCATCAATAAAAATGAATGTTACAACAACCAAAGTCAGCAAAATGAACCAGACAATAAGGCATATATGGCATATGAAGATCTTGTTGTGATGTTGATCGTTACGACAAATTTAGATTAGAAAACTCTAAGACATAATTATGGTTGTTATAACCAAGTGACAAGTAGTACAAAGAATTGTTGGTCAATTATGACGAGAGTAAGAATAGCAAATTCATATTTACTTTCAAGTTTCAATTAAACAATTCTAGTTGATGATTTGTCTATATTTTCAAAATGAGGTGTGTGAGTGTTGTTGATTCTTTCATATTTAATTTGTTGACTATTTGAAAGATACATGGATGACTATTCCCACATGAAAGTTAGCGTTGCATGGACATTGAGTGATGTTAGCGTTGCATGGACATTGAGTGATGCATCATGGAGAATAAAATGACACAAATATATTTTTTCTTAATGTACTAACTTCTAAACTTATATTTTCATCTTAGGTGGTCTTTTATGTTTAGTATTAGGGTTGAGTTTTCCCATTCAAAGCTGAAAAGATGTTTCAACGTAGTAGATGTTGTGAGACTTTGAATACCATGTTAAAGTTACAAATTGGCAATACCAATTCACTACGTCATAATAATAGTAGTAACAACCATGCATGTGTAGCAAAAACATAATCCAGGCAAGGTTTACAATACATTCCAGAAAAATATTAGAGTTGGCAAGGTAGGTGTGTAAGTAAAGTATCACGTGTTGTTACTCAATCAGGACAACCCATTGATTATCTTGTGCTTGTAAATTGGCAAATTATAAGATGAATGATATTTCAATGTCACTGAAAATAGTTCATGTGCATTGGAGTAAATTAAGGATGAAGGATCTTATAGAAGATGAAGAGAATGAAATAAGGAATCAGAGTTTGGAGGACTCATTGCTGAAATTAATGTAGTGTTAAAATTGTGAATGACGCTTAATTTTTTGGAAAAAGAACGTTGAAGATAGTTTCGTGAAATTGCATTTCTAGATACAATGCCAATGTGTCCATCACTTGATAGATTTTTGGCAAGTGTATCAAATACTATCGAAGTAGATAAAATTGAAGAGCACCCAAGAAGGGTAATAAGACGAGAATACTCCTCTTCTCCCCGCAAGTTTCGCTCGCACCCAACTGAAATACCTAAACTGCACTACGTTAGTTAACTAACGCAAGTGTAAAAATTTGTGTAAGTTAAAGTCATGTAGCGTGAGTTAAGTCATGCATAGTGACCTAACTAACTTTTTTTAATTTATTTACTATATTCAAATTATTTTATTTACTTTATTATAATTTATTTGTTCATTTTATTCTAATTTATTTATATTCTAAATTATTTGTTCACTTTGTTCTAATTTATTTATTTACTTTATTCAAATTAAGTTATTTACGTTATTCTAAATTATTTATTTGCTTTATTCTAATTTATTTATGCACTTAAAATAAATATTTATTCTAATTTATTCATTAAATAAATACAAATATAAACAAAAAAAATGAACTAAATTAATATTTATTTGGATTTATTCATTAAATACAAAATCAGAAAATAAAAGCAAATATAAATAAAAAGAAATGAACAAAAATTAATACATATAACAGCATCTCATTTTATTAATAGAATTCATACAATAATTGATACATTTATTCGAATTCACTAAATAATCTACTTATTTTCTTTTTACCCTCTTGGGGTAAATAGCGATCGGTCATGGGGTAAATAGTGAACAACCTTCTTGGAGAAAATACATCATCAACCCTTGGGATAAATTTAAATCTGGTTCTTTTTATACCCCAAGAAGATTCTTTTTATCCACGGTAAAAAGTTTTTGGGTAAAAAGAAGCAAATTTAATTTTATCTCAAGGGCTGATCACTTCCTCCAAGTTGGCTACTCACCATTTACCTCAAAATTGACCACCATTTACCACAAGTGACTAGAGATTATTGAAGAAAAAAAAGAAGAGAAGAGAGGGAGAGAACGTGATATGGTGTGAGGAAATATTGAAGTATGGAGGGGTATTTATAAGTGGAAATGGTAGTGTAGGTTATAACCACCATAAATGTGGTCAAAAAAACGTGTAAAGGTTACAAAAAAAAATGTGTAGATTGAGTGTTGAAAACCTGACCACCGTCCAAAAAACGTCTCTTCATGAGCTCAGGCCCAGTGGTGTGTGATTTAAGTCACGAAGAACTTATAAGGTGCATTAGTTAAGTCATGTTGCGTGACTTAACTAACGTAGGGGTATAACTGGAAATCATGTTGGGCGCGAGCAAAATATGCTGGGAGAAGAACATAATTCATAAGACGAAAGGATACTTATATTTTGATCATGTGCATCCAATACATTATTCTCTCGGTGTTTATTTAAAGAGCAATGATATTTGAACAACCATTTGGTACAACCTATTTGACAACCTTCCTTTTCTCTCTTTTCATTGGTCAAAAACAATGGAGAGAGAAAAAGAAAAGGAGATAGTAAGAATATAATGTGAGTATGAGAGAGAAAGTTGTCTAAAAGTTGTCACAAAGTGGATGTACAAATATCATTTCTCTTATTTAAAGGTTTATCTATGTAACTCTCTCCATTGCAACGTTCAACTAAAAATTATTTTAGACTATCTCTAATAGGAGTGTCTTAAACTTTTAACCCTATTGAGGAGAATTAGGGTGTAACCAGTTAAAATCAAATTTTATTAAAGTCTAATAGGTACCCATTTGGAGAAAGAAAATAGATAAAAGTTGATTTTAACTGGTTACACCCTTAAAACATCTGGTTATACCCAATTTTTTAACTAGTTAAACCCTAAACCCTACCACAATGAAAACATTGAAAAATATTCAAGGGTATTTTTGTCTAATCAGGGTGTAACTAGAAAAATTCATAAAAGTTGGTTCCACCATTTTAAATTCATGCGATTTTTGTTCTCTTTAATTTTTTTAAATACATACATTAAATTATATATTAGTGAGACTTATTTAAGAACTCATTTTAATTTATTACAATTGGAGTCATTGTGTTCCGAATAAATTTTTTCAATAAAAAATTGTAAATAAATAATGTGTACATGTATGGTTCATTTAAAAACTCTTTAATTTACCACTATTGTTGTGGAGCTCCTTTCTCTAGTATAAACCAAGTCAATTTGAATTTGGATTGATTTTATAGTTAATAACTTAATATAATATAATTTCATTTTCTCGAAAAATATTTATCGATTGGGATCAATTTTCATGCACGTAATACCGTTATTTTACGAGTTCATTACAACTAACTACCATATAGATATATCTAGCCTTCAAAAGTTTTGTATCAAGTGGAAGGAATTCAACACCCATTCTGCTGATGTACTTGTAATATGATTCATGACTATTACACATGAACAACGATAGCATTAAATGTAATCGTATTAAAAAAACATAGAAAAAATATATTATTATAAGGAAGGTTTTTTTTTTTTTTTTGACAAAATAAGGACGGTTTTATAATCACCTTACCTTTGGATTATATAATTCAAATCCAGGAAAAACACATTTCATATTATATAATTCGGACTAAGTTTTTTTTTTTTTTTTTTTTTTTTGCAAAAAAAACGGATTACCAGTCTAGAGGAGAGGGCTCGAAATAGAGAAATAAACATTTCAGATTTCTTAGTCCCGAGCAATTTTCCTAGTGTTATTAGACTAATAGATAATTGTGGTGCTCAATACTTGACTACATATAGGCTCTAAATGAGACTAGATTTATAAACGCATTTCTTTAGAAAATTTTACCTTACACGTATACACTTATATTTGTCTTGAACTTCCTATTTTGCCTTCATGTAGGATGTAGTATATACAAACCGGATACCTTCTCGTGAATTTTACGGTTTGCAAAAGTGTCCGGATTTTTTTCTTTTAATGTTTTCCGGTTTTTAAAATAGTTTCTGAACACTCATGACTCATGAGATGTTTTCTGGTTTGAAACTGTTAGCGGCCAACATTTGGGTGAGATTTAATCCCACATCCAATATAGGATTTTTAAAAAGAGTTTATAAAGAGGAGACAATCCTCACCGTATAAGCCAACGACAATATTATCTTCTTGTTTAACTTAATGTAGTAGTAGAAGATGGTTGTGAAGTGAAGAACGAAAGTCTTGAAGCTGCACAACATGCACTCTTTGTCATATAAGCCACTCAAAGATGCTACCATGCGTTTTTTATTTGTTAACCCTTTCTTAATTGTTACTCAATTACCAGATTTTTTCGTTCTTTAGTAACTACCCTGCTCATAATTCTCAATTGCTCTAGTGGGTAACTATCAAATAGGCGGTGGAGAGAGAAAGAGAAATTTCCACTTCAATTGTGTTTTTTCTCCAAAAAAAAAAAAAAAAAAAAAAAGGTAATTTCTACGGCACACTCAACAAAATTGAATGCATCGGTACACCTACGTATTAAATTAATAGTTTAATAAGTTATTTTTTAGAAAAAAATATATTTTCTATCAGTTATAATTATAATAATTATATTTTGTCCGCAAATCAAAATTCAATGTTTTTTTATTTTTATTATTCATAATATAGTGAATATTGATTATTTTTTCGATAAAATTTTAAAAAAATTGTATGATTCTTAAAAAGAATGAAATGGTGTTTTTTCTTATGAAATAATATTTTCTAAAATATAAAAGTCAACAAATATCTCTTTATTACATAAAAATAATCATTAACGTATTGATTTATGAAATAGGTGTACCGGTACATCTTAGTTTAAAGGTGTACCGTAAAAACTCCCCAAAAAAAATCATACAAGTGTGAGTTTTCTTTACCGTGAACATTTTTTTTTATCATTTCGTATTTCATTTTTTTATCATTTCGTATTTCATAAAAGAATGAGATTATTTTAAGAGTTTTTCTACTTGCATCCTAGTTAATCATGGTTGCACCCCAAAATGATAAGATTACCCTTTCATAAAATTTGATTTTCAAAAAGCATATTCCTTCTTTTTTGGTTACACCCCAAAACCCTTCTTCCAAAACCATAATTCTCCAATCGATCGATTGTGTTCTGCGAAGATTTTCAAAACCATACTTTTTCACGTCCATTCATGATTTCAAAGAAAATTCGAAGCAAATCAGGTTAGCAAGTGTTGTTCTTCAATCGATTGTGTTTTTCTTGTTATGGGTTCTCAGTTCTGATTTTGTGTTTTCCTTGTTCTGCGATTCACAGTTCTGCGATTTTGTAAAATCAGTTTAAGTAGGTTCATGTAAACTCAGTTTAAGTAGGTTCATGTAAACTCAGTTTAAGTAGGTTCATGTAAACTTAGTTTAAGTAGGTTCATGTTAACTCAATTTAAGTAAGTTCATGTAAACTCAGTTTAAGTAGGTTCATGTAAACTTAGTTTACATGAACCTACTTAAACTGAACATGAACCTACTTAAACTGAGTTTACATGAACCTACTTAAACTGAATTTAAGTTAACCTTGCCAATGTAAATTAAAACCGTAATCGTACAGTGCATCATTGCAGTTGAAGGAAAAAAATTGAAACTAGCAAATAGAAGAAGAAATTCACTTACTTATATCCAATTGAGTATGGATGAAAAATATTTTGATTCACTCTTTAATTTTCATGGAGATTGATATTGAACATCAAATTGTTTGATCGATCGCTTTGTGAGGTGAAAGAGGGTGAAACTCACTGACAATGAATAAAATTAGGGTTTTAAGAAAATTTATATAAAAGGGCAATTTTGATATTATAAAAAAATTTAAGAAAATTTGGGTGTAACCAGAAAAACATGGAGTGTAAATAGAAAAACTCTTATTTTAATGATCACCAATTTATTTTCAAAGATTTTAGAAATTGCGAGTGATATATAGAAAATATTTACATTTTTGTAGGGAAAAACATTAGAATTTTAAATTTATATTTATGGGTCATACTAACGTGTGTCTTAAACACATTAACATATGTCTTGGATACATGCTAAAATTTCTATAAAAAACATGTGTTTATTGGGAAAAATTAAGTTTTAATCTATGATGAAATAAACTAGCACATTTTCCGATGCAAAATTTATATCTTTGATACATTAACATATGCATCAACAAATTCATGGTTTATAAGCATCATATTAATCCTTTAAAAAAAATATCATATTTTACATTTGATCGTAAAAACATATTTTGTATTCATTATCATGAGTGACAAAAATATAAAAATTCCTTACAATAGTTTTTAAATTTTTACATTTATTTTGCTGACAATTTTAGTAAATAAATTTACTTATTATAATTTTAAATGATAGAAAAAAGTCTTTATTTAAAAAAAACTATTAATTTAAAGAACATATACATCCATAGGTGTTGATTATGTATGTAGTGCAAAAACCGTCACCAAAAATAATCGAGAAAGGTTTTTTTGTTGTTACGGTTCTCGTACAAAAGGGACCATAATAATATTTAGTTTAATTGATATGTAAATTAAGTCTAGCAATTGATCAGAAATTTTTTTTTAAGTATAACAAAAAGTTATTTTTTATTAAAAATCGAACCTATGTTCTCTCGAATAATTTAATTTAAAGAAGTAATTAATCATTTGACCGTAATCGTTTCCTTATCGTTTCGTTATTGAGAAAGAAGGTCTTTTTTGAAGAAAAATGAGAAAGAAGGCTAGATGTTGAACATATAAATCCTTCATGTATTTTACTTTTTTTTTTTTGGTAGATTCATGTATTTTACTTTTTTTTTTTCCTTTCAATAAACAATCACTTCACAGTTGTTTAATTAATGAATTTTTTTTGTCAAGTAGTCTAGTGATTAGAGCTTACATATTTTAAATATGGAGAAGTGGGGTGTCCGGAGTTCGAAGTCGCCTTGCATATATTATACATTTGTCCCTATCAAATGAGCTAAACTCACGGGGACTTAATTTTTTCTTTTTAATCACATGATTATTTATGTTTTTGACAAATAATATCACATAATTAATTAATTAATTGATCTCATCTTTTTCAATTTGATTTTTATGAATGTTCATTGAACATTGTTGTTGACACATTTGGTTTGGCTAAGAAACATATGTAAAAGACAAAAATGTCCCTCAACAGTTAACTACCAAATTATAAAACCGGTTGCACCACTTTGAGTTACGCGATCACCACAAGCACTTATGTTTCATGGCGGGACTTCCTAGATGCAGTCATGCTTTTATGCAAGGTATTTGGTATTCTTGCATTTGGGTTATTTGGAAGAATCGGAACAAATGCATTTTTCAAAATGAGCCTTTCGATTCTCACGGTTTACTTGACAATGTTAAGCGTTATTCATTTTTTTGGATGAAAGCAAAATTTAAATCTTGTAGTTTTAACTGGTATGATTGGTGGACTCACCCGCTTCTTTGTATGAGGGTCCTTCTTTGAATTATTGTAATTTGTGGTAGGGTGGTGCATGTGTTTGGGCACTTTGTACTTGTAAATATTTTCCGGTATTCCACTCTTTGTTCGCCTTGTGCATGGTGTTATAGCCGGCGTTATTAATATATATCATTTTAGCTTGTGCAAAAAAAAAAAAATCGGCTGCAGTTAACTACCGAGGAACTTCGGCAGTTAATTGCCGAGGAAACTTCAAATCTGTTTTTATTTTTTATTTTTACAAAAACCATAAATTGTCATTATTAATATTTATTGATTTTAAATGTTTCAATCATTATTTTGGTATGTTACAAACAATTGCAGTATTATACTTATGCATATATATCTTAATAAGAATATCATTTAAATCTTGACCAAAAAACTAAAGAGCATTTAAGTCCTCAAAAAATATTTCAATGAGTGTAAAAATTAAGCATTTGAATATTGTTTTGCAAATTACTTAAATAAAATAAAATCGTTGTGCACAATTATTTTAATGTAAAAATATAACAACATACTATACCTTAAGTAAAAATCGTCGTGCACAATTATTTTAACGATTTTTTATTTTTATTTAAGTAATGTTCAAAACAATATTCAAATATTTAATTTTTACACTGATTTAAATGCTATTCTTATATATTATATATATGCATAAGTATAATACTACAATTGTTTAAAACGTACCAAAATAATGATTGAAACATTCAAAATCATTAAATATTAGTAACGACAATTTATGGTTTTTGTAAAAAAAAAAAAAAAAATTTAAAATTTTCTCGACAGTTAACTGCCGATGTTTTCCTCGATAACTAATTACAACCGATTCAATAATTTGGAATTGTCGAAAAAACTATTTTCGTCTTTTAGATATATTTCTCAACAAAACTAAACGTGTGAACAACAATTTTTCATCTCCTTTTTCCTCTGAGCAGTAATTAAACAGCAGTAATTGTTTTTGAAAGACGATTCTGAGCAATAATGAATTGAGGAGAAAGGAGGAAATAATTGTCCTCTTTCCTCTTTCATTTTCCTGTACTCCCTCTGCTCCCAATTCACATCTACACTGACATCACAATCTCCTCCTCACATCTCCAATCAGTGTCGGTGATCTACTTATTATTTTCAAACAAAATCAAACCCCATTCATATCCCCATTATTCTAATCCCAATTTTCCATATATATCATTACACCCACACTCTTTTACACCATCACCCACATTTCTTTGAAACCAGAAAATGTCATCAACAACGTTGAAACAACAACACTATGCCACAAGTGGCTTAGTAATCGGTTACGCACTCTGTTCAAGCTTATTAGCAATCATAAACAAATACGCTATAACTCAATTCAACTATCCAGGTCTTTTAACAGCGTTACAATATCTTACTTCTTCACTCGGTGTTTACCTTTTAGGTAAATTAGGTTTTCTTCATCACGATCCTTTCACTATTCCAATCGCCAAGAAATTCTTCCCTGCAGCACTCGTTTTCTTCTTGGCAATCTTCACCAACACCAATCTCCTTCGTCACGCTAACGTTGATACGTTCATTGTTTTCAGATCTCTTACCCCTCTTCTTGTTGCTCTCGCTGATACTGCGTTTCGCGGTCAACCCTCTCCGTCTAATTTTACCTTTTTGTCCTTGGTTGTTATTCTTGCTGGTGCTGTTGGTTATGTTGCTACTGATTCGGGTTTTACACTGACGGCTTATTCCTGGGCTTTTGCTTATTTGGTTACCATTACTACTGAGATGGTTTATATTAAGCATATGGTTATGAGTCTTGGATTGAATACTTGGGGTTTTGTGCTTTATAATAATGTATTGTCATTGATGATTGCTCCTGTTTTTTGGTTTTTGACTGGTGAGAATTTTGAGGTTTTTACTGCGTTGAGATCAAGTTCGGGGAGTTTGTTCGATGTGAACGCGTTTTTGGCGGTTTCGTTGTCTTGTGTGTTTGGTTTGTTGATTAGTTTCTTTGGATTTGCTGCTAGAAAAGCTGTTTCTGCTACGGCGTTTACTGTTACTGGGGTTGTCAATAAGTTTTTGACTGTGGCTATTAATGTGACAATTTGGGATAAGCATGCTAGTCCTGCTGGTTTGGTTTGTTTGCTTTTTACGATTATTGGGGGTGTTCTTTATCAGCAATCGGTGACTGGAAGTGGTTCCCAACAAGCGGTCGTGGTGACTAAGCAGTCTGATGTTGAAAGTAGTCTTGTTGGTGATGGTGATTCTGAAGTTGAAAGTGAAGGAAAGGGTAAACATGCTTCTCTATGATGAGTATTTTGTATTATTGTTTATTTCTAGTTAGTATTTGACTCTGTTAAAAGTGCAATGCACTATGAATGTTGTCTTATCTCAACAACAGTAGGAAATTTTATTTAATATGAGGTATTTTTTTCATAGTGATATGAAATCTAGTGTCTTGAATTTAAAGGTATTAGAAACAAGTGGTGTGTGTTGTGTTTCACTAGAAATCTAGTATCTTGAATCTTGAATTTGCAGGTATTAGAAACTAGTGTTGTGTGTTGTGTTTGAGTAGGGAATATGCTCTCTGTTGTATATAGGCAAGGGTAAGTGTGAAACTTGTTTTAGCTCAAGCAAGTCACGAGGGAAGTGTGAGTATGAGTATGGCCCAATTCCAAGATGTGTGGAATTATATTGTTCAGTCATATTGGAAATCCAATGGACTCAACTACTTGGCAGACACATTTGAAATAGCATCTAGGAATGAAAAATATTGGTTTTGGAGGGTAACATCAACAATAACATAACATTCTGAAAGAAAGAAGAGATAGTAAAAATCAATTAGTGTCTTGAAAAGTTGGAAAAATTGCATTTCTAAGCTATCTACACTCATTATATAATAATCGCCGTATTTTAGCTACTGTTCTTATCTTGAAGCTTCTAGTTACTATTAGCTTGCTTGACATTGCTCCTTTTGCTAATTTTTTTTTTCCTTATCTTTGTTATAGTTTGATGCACAACATGCTTTGTTTACAACAATCCAGAATGTGAGCCTGCTTTGTTTGTGTAATGTAGCTACTTTTAGCAATTTCCTTTCTCTTTATTGTAAGTTTTGGCATTCCATTGAGTACTTTTGTTTGAAGAATGACAATGTTTTAATTACATGATCAGCTTGATTTAGACAAATAAATTGGTTCAATTAGAAATATGTTGTTCAAGTTGTTGTTTGCTTAACAGAATTAAATCAATTTCATATTCAGTTTGTTTTCATTCTACTGAATATTTTTGTTGGCAGAATGTTGTTTCTTTAAAGTTTAGTTGCAAGCACTACAACCATATGATGACATACCATTATAAAGTTAACTTCATTATTGTGTTGGTTGGTTCAATTCTCGACCACTTTGTTTTGGAGGGTAAACAATAACATAGCATTTTTAAAAGAAAGAAGAGATAGTAAAAAATCAATTAGTGTTTTGAAAAGTTGGAACAATTTCATTTCTAAGCTATTGTCACCTCCTAAATTTGCTTTGGATCTGTTTTATGTTTTCGGTCTCTTGCCTGATGTCATTTTATTGTAAATTTTACTGGCGAGCTATTATTCGCTTTTTAACTTCTGAAGAGACCTTGTCTATGTTGCTTTTTTGTGCTTCCCACTGTTAATTTATTGCTCATGTTGATGTGTTTTTCCATGTCCAAAGGAAATTCTGTTGTTGCAATTTGCTGTCAAGAAAGTTATTTTGATTTAGTCTTGGTGTTCAGTAGAAGTTTAGAGCATAATAATGCCTTAATTTACCAAACATTTTGTTTATCCGTTGCAAGCTGGCCGCGCATATGCTATTGTTATCTTGTAGAATTGAATCCTAATTAGAAATTGGCCTGCATGTGTAGGATGATACCTTTTTGATGGGTCACTTGACTATTTAGTACATCAAAAGGAAAATTGTTATCAATTGTTCTTTTCAATGAGTTTTGCTATTGTTATCAGATTTTGTTAGCCTACGTTCTTCTTCGTAGAGTAATAGTCGTGCCTAACGATTAGTAGAGAACTGGTGAAATGAACTATAGTAGTAAAAAGATGGTACCTGTTACTGGGATTTCATACCATTTTAGGATCTCTCACCATATAATAACCAAATAATCACACGATATTGAATGCTTCAGGGTTCATCCATTGGTGTATATGAAGTACTTCCAAGA
Source organism: Medicago truncatula (assembly GCF_003473485.1). NCBI lineage: Eukaryota > Viridiplantae > Streptophyta > Magnoliopsida > Fabales > Fabaceae > Medicago > Medicago truncatula. Next base: position 54,668,546 of record NC_053045.1, on the reverse strand, counting down.
GAATTAAGTTGCCGGATTCTTCGCGTTATTTATTTAGTATTATTATTTATTTTATTTTATAAAAAGATGACAGTTGATTCAACTATTTTATGTATTGGTCAAGGCACCAGGCTCCATGGCTAAAATATATTAGTCCAACTGATTATGTTCTAGTGACAATCAGACCGATTATGTGATGATTTTCAGTTACAGTTTACATCAATTTTTATGCTAAAGACCGATTATGTGATGATTTTCAGTTACAGTTTACATCGATTTTTTTAACTTTGGATTACATTTTTTAGTGTCCTGTTTCATAAATTCCTGAACTGTCCCTGTTTGGATATAACTCTTTAAAGAAGCATATTTGATGTTGAGCTTTTGCTAGTGTTTTATCAACGGAGGAATTGCATAATTTTCAATGTGAAGAGAATGAAGGACAAGGCATGGAAATAATATGAAAAAGTGAATTTTAAATGAATAGCAAAAAGCTAGGATTAAGGACTACTCATTTTGCCTTTAATGTAGGAATTACTTTTCAAATTATTCAACATTTTTTATATAGTCACCAATTTGAGAGGCAATCCAACCCATAAAAAACACATTTGTTATTAGAAAATTGTTGTTCACACTTCAATGTATGCTAAGAAACACCAGTATTTTATGAAAATAACCCCTTGGTAGTTAACTACCGATGAACTAAATCGGCGGTAGTTAACTACCGATGTGGTTATTTTTCATCGGCAGTTAATTGCCGCGGAGCTTCAAACCTGAAATTTTCCATCATAATAAGCGGAGCTAGCTGGGCAGAGTGTGCTTGTTGCAGCTGGAGCTGGGGATACAAACATATGCGGGGGTATAATTCAGTTGTACTGGGATAATATTCTGGGCAGATGTGTTGATTTCAATACACAAGTTCGGCAATCAGAATTAAATGAATGTCGATTAAATGATCTATCTTTTTTATTAGCTTTTTTTTATCGGAACTTGATCATTCCTGTAAAATTAGTTATTTTTTATGTTTCTCATGAATGTTAATGAGAGATAATGCTGATAATGCAGATTGTTGAAGTTGTGCTGCGTCAAGGTCTTGTTCATCCCATCACATGTGAAGTAACCATTTTTTAGTTATTCCTGTAAACTTATTTTTTATTTTATTTTTTTATTTTTTTGGTCAAGTGGAGTAACCATTTTTATCCGGCCAAGCACATACTTCTAAATTTAAAGACCTATACAAGGTTAAAACAATGATCTTTATGCAACCAATGAAATGTAACGGTTTGGAGATATTATGTCCAAGTACCTTATGAATGGCGTCAAGCTCATCATATTGCCAAACCTGGTAGAATATTGTCCTTCACTTACCCATCTCTGTAAACATCGTTATTTAGCTCCAACTTCTTTTGCAATTCTTAAATGCCCAGAATAGATCACTCCTGCTTGCAAAATATTATCCTAAGAGCTGCAGTAGCACAAATTTTACAATCCAAATAGGCATACTGATGTTAATGATTGAAGGTAATAAATGCAAAATGGTAATGCTTATAGATAATACCAACATTTGAATAGATCTTCAATATTTGAATACAACCTGAATAACATTAGTCATAATAGATAGAACACAGGACAAACTGTGAGATATAGGAATTTGGAAATGCTTACAACAACAACAACAACAACAACAACAACAACAACGGATGGACAAGTATCCTCTCCGGATTCAGGACGAGACAGATCAGCGCCAAAAGTTATATAGTGTGGAATGTCACTAACCACTGATATCCTGCAATTTAGAGCATCCAAAAGTAAGGTGTTCCCTTCTGATCCCATCTAAAATTATATTGCTTTTATATAACAAAAAATGAAGATTAAGTGAAAAGTGGAAATATAGAAGTGATAATTCTTAAGTAGCAAGAAACCAAGGTGATACTTTGGATTGTAAAGATTAATAGATCATTTAAAATTCATAATACAAACCTTGATATTAATTGATCTCTAGTGCTATATTTGACAAATATTGTCTATTAATCTTGAATACGTATTAGATCTTCTCGGCCCTAAATTTGTTTCACAATTTTTTTTTAGATCACTTGAAGGAAGAATTTGTTTCTTCAGCGCAACGAGAAAATGTGAGATAAAATATGACAAGAGAAATGTTCTGCAAAATATAATGGAACATTCCTGACTAAATTCCTTGAAAGTATATAGTAAAAGAAGTTGGGAAAGTGACGTGGTGTCCTATATAAATAATAGTCAAGTAAATAACGCGATGTATTATAGTTCGTACTTATAGCATGATATCAACAAATAAAAAAGTTGTTAGGTGTAACCAAAACTTAAAACTACTCCTAATATCGATGCATAAGATTTAAAATGGCCAAGGATTTGATTAATCAATAGTAGTGCACGTTAAGGATGACAAGTTTGGTGATTGCAAATGTCTAGGTACATATTTATAGCTTTCTTAGTATGATAGCATGAGTAATCAATAACTATAATCCCATCCAGATGCTCTTGGTAATGGTCTATGAAGGTGAGACTCTTTACCTTTGATCATTGTGTTGAAGCACTCTTCTCCTAAATAAATTAGCTTTAGTTGGAATAGGTTGAGAACAGGGACGAATCCAGAAACGTATGAGAAGGGGGTTGAAAAGATTTTAATTCACAATATATTTGTGTAGATAAACGAAAAATTGAAAGAAAATGAAAAAGTGTTTAATGTTTGTAATTCAACGAATGTTTAAGCCCCACAACATCTAAATTAAAGTTCGAATTCCGATCGAATTGAGATACTTACATTTAATAATGTTCGACATGTTTTAAATAAAATTTTATTCGGTGAAATAAACTTATTGAAAACCAAAAAAATAAAGAAAAATAGAAAGAAAAAAAAAAGGTATCAAAGTGAAAACCTAAAACTTGCTCAATTTTTTATGGAAATTTTTTAATAATAAATATTGCATAACAATTAAATAAATAATAATGACATTGTATATCAGTTGCATACAACGGAAAATTATTGGCGAGTGGAGTTTACATGTACTCCCTCAATCCCAAATTGTAAAAAAAAAAAATCAAATCACACTTATTAAAAAAAATTTTAAATATAAGAATTTAGAATCAATTCACAACGAGATTAAATATTGCAATATACTATATATTTAGCGGTATTTAAGTTGTTTATTATTTTAGATAATTTCATATCAACAAAATTGAAGATAAGAGTCACGGGGTGGCGAGGATGACGTTGTGGACCTCATCAAAGATTAGTTAAAATGGTATAAGAATTAAGATTAAGGAACTAAATACGTTTTATAATCGACAAGATCATTCAATGTATTGAGTATTCTCTACTGGACTATGATTTTTGTGCTAAGATATGACTATCTGCCTTCAATTATTTACACCTGGTAGGAATTTTGTCACCTCCTAAATTTGCTTTGGATACGTTTTATGTATTTAGTCTCTTGTTCAATGTCATTTTATTGTAAATTTTACTGGCAAGCTGTATTATTAGGTTTTTAACTTCCAAAGAGGACCTTGCCTGTGTTGCTTTTGTGTGCTTCTCATTCCATATGTAGTCTTCAATAATGTATATTGAGTATTTCCAAAAGAATTAAGTTCTAGGATGCTTCATGTTGTTTATTTTATAAGATTTTTTTTTTCATCAAGTAATTTAGTGGTTATAAATTTACCTTTAAGATAATAAGTGGAATTTGAACCTCACATTTACATATCAAAATATCCATATTAACTGAGATATGCTCACATGAACTTTAAAAATGATTGTAATGCAATTATTTTATGTATTGATCAAGTTACCAACTCCATTGCTAAATAAGTAAATTTATTAGTCCAACCAATGTTTTTTTTTATCAAGTATTCAAGTAGTTAAAATGTTAATTTTATTTTGTAAGATGAATAAGTGGAGAATATAGAGTTTGAATCTCGGCACTACCAACTAGGTTATACATTGTCTTCTAGTTACACTAAGAACGATTATACTATAATTTTCGGTTAGAGTTTATATCGGGTTTTATAACATTGGATATAACTCTTTAACGAAGAAGGATTTTTTTTTTTTTAGCAAACAAAAAAGGATATTATGATGATGAGCTTTTAACTATTATTTTTATCACCGGGGGATTTGCATGATTTCCGATGTGAAGAGAGAAAATAAATCATGGGATATTAAAAAGTTAATTTTAAATGAAAAGCAAAAGGCTCGTATTTTTTTAGAAGAGGATTAAAGACTTCTATTTCCCCCAAAATCTACGAATGATGCATCATATTATTCAACATTTTTGTTCTAGTTGCTAATTTGAGAGGCAATATAACCTCTCATAAAAACAGATGTTCCTCCATAATTAGGTATATGATAGTAAGACTTATTGCTGTGTAGTGATTAGACAAACGTACACCTGAAAGCATATTATTAGAAAGAAGAAAAAAATGATATTACATTTTAATATATGTATTTTTGTGTGCGTGCTTAGTCAGTATAAATTTGATCTTCTTCTTTTTTTTTTTTTAAAAAAAAACTAAAATTCGGCCTTAAGGTATGATCATGCAAGACTTGCTCTCTCATAATAGATAAAAACGTTCTAAGTTGTAAGGATAATTTAGAATGTCTTATAATGGTCAAAGACTCTCATTAAATCAAAGGTTCTAAGTTGTATAAATATCCTGGCGTGTTTATCAAAAGTCAAAGACATCAAAGATTTATCATTAAAGTTTTTTCAACGAACTTTCATTAATGTTGGTTAACAAACTTTGTTATTTGGGTCAAGTAATCTCTAGTAGTCTCAAATTTAAACTCTGACCAATGTACGGTGCAATTAATCTCTCTACCAACAACTATACTTGGAGGGATCATTTTGATGTCAATCAAAACAACTTTAAATAAATATAAAATGAAAGTAATAAATGTATACACATTCATTTTTTATTTTTTTTGGATAGATAGACGAAATGGCAAAACCATTATAAATTCACACACATAAGTGGAGGTACCGGGGTTCGAACCCCGGTCATGACATCCGGCCTAACAATTTTGGCATTTTCTGGATAATGTAAACACATTCATTATTCAACAATGAACACACGCATGGAGGGTTATTTATTTATATGTATTTATTATTCTAAACTCATACGCATTGGATTATGCTTCTCTATTTTAGTTTTTTGATTTTTTTGATTTTTGCCAAAAAAATAATGTAAGAGTAAGGTTTAAGAAATGCAATGCTTCATTGGTGCCGAAATGTAAGTAAAAATGGATTAAAGAAAAATGATCCATAACTGAAGTAAAATTTAGACTAAATAGATCATTTTCCTTTAATATATTTTTGCTTATGTAGTGAGTAGACTTTAAACATCATCTCATATGAGCTCTCATGCTTGGTACAAGTCATCGTATAATCAATAATAATCTCTCCTTTCCTCAATTTAGAACAAAAAAATCTCAAACTCAAACATCCGTAATCTAAAATTTACTTTTTCAATCACCGGGTAAGCATTTATCAAATTCAAAAATAACACATTGAAGTTGATTTTCCTAAGCACATGGTGAGAGCTTGAAACAGTCGAAAAGCTTCTCCATATCCATGGCAGCTACTTGATGTGGTCCAGCTCATTTTTTTACTGGATACAATATTGTAAGTTGGTCAACTTAATTAGTGTATAGATGTAGTTGGTCAACTTGATTTTAGTTTAGGGTTGATGAAATTAGATCAAACAAATTCAAGCTCAGATAATCGTCTAGATGTACAAAAATGAATTCATGTCTTTTAATTTTTGTGCAAGAAGTTAAGTGTTGCATCTATTTTTTGTCAAAAAAAAGTACGTCATAAAGAACTGTTATGGTGGTCTTCCAAAACAAAGTCACATGGTTCATAGTTTGCTTCAGGTACATGTTTGAGTACACGGTTTGCTACTCTTAAGAAATTCGATACATGAGGGTATACGTAGTCGGTAAGATTGAGTTCGTGATGCATTTAATTAGTAAACTGAATAGCAAAATAATAATTATTATTTTTTTACAAACAAAATAATATAACTTAAAAATATAGAATAAACAATGAAAATATTAATACTATCAATTAAAATAATAAAATTTAACTTTTACAAAAATTTAGAGATATATAGTAGTCTCACGTTATAGATGATTTGTTTCACTTTATCAGACGAATGATGTGATTCTATTTGCACATGTTAAAAAGTTTAAAAAAGAAAGCTTGCATTAAAACTTGTACATTTAATATTAAATATGTATTTCTTTAATAGATAATTGTTGACTTTCAATAAAAATAATACTAATTCATTTTTAGTTGTTCTAACATATATGCAATATTAACTATTTTAGATAAACCCATAAAATTATATCGACATAATAAAATTGATTTGGCACATACACCAATTTAAAAACATAAATTGAGCTCCTCCAAATTCTACTATGTGAGATGTTCTGACTACTTGTCTTAAAACCTTGACTTGAAACCAGTGTTGTCAAAAGGAAAACACAATTAATATATTCACGTACGTGTTTCTACTACTAGTAATTTCGTTGTCCTCTTTCTTTTTCTTTTTTGGGCGAAAGTGCATGAATATATATATACTTTTAATTTGGTTTTTTCTATTTAAGCTAAATTATAGGCCAGTCTAGTATATATTCGGACATTTAAAAATGTATAATGCTTGATATCACGAAAACTTTCATCCCGAATGCTTCGTGACTGCACAATACAAGCTGCCTTTTTTTTTCCACCAAATCTGGAATTTAGGTGATTGAGCAGTTTAGGCACGTTTTCTTAAAGCAAAAATGCGGTTCGTGGAATTTTTGGGAAAATGATTGTCGCTGGATTTAGCATTGCACTTTAAAAATTGCTCCAAAATCTTTGGTATTTTTAGTAGAAAATAAAATTTATAATAATAAAAAATGAGAATAAATATAATACCATTTTATTAAAATTTGGTAGAAATAGTTAAACCCATCGTTAGACCAAATCTCCATTAGACGCCTCTGAATTATGAATAAGTAACTTAATTCTAAACAATTTTGTTTCAAATTTAGGGGTTTATATTTGCCAAGCAGGAACTAGGAGGAGATTTTATTTCAAACAACATCTAGTCAATCATGTTCAACTATTTACAACCCTTTTGTAGGATAAAACTAATATGGTATTAGTGTTTAATAATGAAATATTCTTCCATGGTCACAAGACCAAATCAATAATGTTTAAACACATACATAAAAAGATTCTCCTCTAAATATTCAATCATCATTTTTATCAATTTTCTCTTTATTATTAAAAAAAAATACTTCTTTATGTGTGTGTGACCAAACACTTTTTCTTTGGTCTTGTGACCATATTAGAATTTCTCTTAGAAGAACTGGTAATAGTTTATAAAGATAAACACTACTTAAAAACAAAGTCTACCTTTTAATGTTGATTGTGTAATAATGAGTTAGCCCTATTATAAAAAGCCTAATCAAAATAATTTCTTCTCTTCGTCAACTCAAGAAGTGAAAACAAAAGCTCATGTTTTGGAAGAGAAGACTAGTTGATTATGACATTAATGATAGTGTTTTCGATGAAGACTCGTCGATGCCACTGGAAGAGCATCAGTGTGGCCAATTTTCCATGGCAGCAGTTCAGTCAAATATGAATATGGAAGATAAAAGCAAAGTTCAGGTTGGCAATGGTGCACTCAAAGTTGGAATTTATGATGGCTTTAAAGGAGACAGCTTCCAAGTATCTATTGAGTGTATTGTTTGTTTCTTTCTGCTTCCGTTTCTTACGTTGTTTTTGGTTCTTATTTGTATGCATGCATGCATATCCAATAGAAAAAACGTGTCTTGTTTTAATACTGGCTTTATGATTGCACCACGACGATGGCAGCTTTTGCAGAATATATGAATGTTTTTTATTGTGAAAGCTTGCTGACTTGGTCAAAATTAGGTCAAGTTTAGGAGTATTAATTATGTATTGTCATTGAATGGTTTTTTTTATGATTCGATTCAAAACTACGTCCTGCTTAACTAAAAGTCAAATACCGAGAACAGCAATTCATGCAAATATGAGGCATGAATATTTACCACCCACCATAGCAAAATATTTATTACCTACTTGCTGTAACACCTAAACATCATCCCTTATGATCTCAACTTAGCACCACTCCCAATAACCAGACCAATAGAAGTTTCATAATTTAACCAGCCTCCACTACATCTAAGTGTTTGAACTTGTAGTATATTAACTTGAGAAATTACATGAGTTTAATTACACTTTTAATTACCCATCTTGTCTCGAATGCGAGTAACAATAATGCAAAGCCACTTAGACTCTGTTTGAAAAAAGAAAACAATTCGTCAAATTCTTTCAATATTTCATTTTAAAGACATTTTTTATATTTTAAATTTTTTTTGAAGAAAATTTGGTGTAGTTATAGTCACTCCAAACTTTATAGTAGATCAATCCTGCACATCATTCATTGTTTTTTATTTTACTTTTGGCTTGTGATAACTATAAACATTTATTTTATGGATCCCAAAATCCCACATTTCACCATATGCAAAAACTTTAATGGGTCACTCTCTAAAACATTGACCTATGTTTTTGTGAAGACACGATATGAATAATCATGCTCTGAGAGCACTATCAGTGGTGTCTTTTGAATTTGTGTCAACCATTGTCGGTTAGGCTACTATTATTCGAGATGTAGTTGGTGGTAAAAGTTGACAACTTATCCAAGAGTGGTCACCGTATCCCAATCTCTCCTTTGTCTTTTATTAACAATATTTTATAATTAGAATGATGAAAAATAATTTGAAAAGTTGAACCCATTATAGTTTTGGGAACTTCTACGATACACTCGTAAATTATGATGTACTGATACTCTTGCTTTCTAAATCTATAAATTAACGATAAATTTTATGAAATAAATAGTTATTGTTGGCATTTATATTTTAAAAAATATTATTTCATAAGAAAAACACATCATTTGTTGTTTATATGAATCATAATATATTATTTTTACATATTATCGTATAAAATAATCAAAGTTCTCTATTATGAGCTTTAAAAATTCAAAAAAATTCAATTTTATTTCGTTGACACTTTTGGTAAATAAGATTTAATCATTATAATTATAAATGATAAAAAATACTTTTCTTCAAAAAATAACTCATCTGCATAACTACCGTGTCTTTCACTTAAATTGGATTAAAAAATATATAAAATTAAAGGGAGTTTCTACGGTACACCCTTAAATTAAGGTGTACCGGTACACCTATTTCTTAATTCAATAAGTTAACAATCATTTTTTTGTAATAAAGAGATGTCTATCGACTTTTATATTTTAAAAAATATCATTTCATAAGAAAAAATATGATTTCATCATTTATAAGAATCATACTAATTTTTTTAACATTTTATCCAAAAAAATAATCAATATTCAATATTATGAGTATTAAAAATTAAAAAAATTTGAATTTTGATTTGCCGACACTTTTAAAAAATAAAATATAATTATTATAATTGTAACTAATAGAAAATATATTTTTTCTAAGAAAAAATATTCATTAATATATGGGTGTACCGGTACACTCAATTTTTTTGAGTGTACCGTAGAAATTGCCAAAATTAAAAGCAAATGAAAATGTGGATATAGTATGAGGTACAAAGGGATGGCAAAACAGGTTTGGCCCGACGGGTCAGTCTGTGTAGCCCGCCTATTTTGACGGATGGGTTGAGATTTTGAACCCGTCATTTGTAGGGTGTCCGTCCCACATAACCCACTAAAAAACGGGGCGGTGATGGGGCGGGCGCGTTGGTCCGTCGGGCTTAAGCAAAAAAATTTAAAGACTAATTATTATTGCTTAATATTTTTTTTTGTTGGTGTGGATTTAGACATTGAATTCAATTTTTATTTTTGGATTTGAGAATTTTCTTATGGTTTTCTTGTTGGTTTAATTTTTGTTGGTGTGGATTTAAACATAGAATCCAAGTTTTGTTCAAGTTGTTGGATTTGAGACTATTTCATTAAAGTTTTATGGTTTCCTTTTTGCTTTAATGGATCATGGATGTTCGAAGTTTAGTTTTATATATAATTTTTTTTTGAATGATCTTTTATTTTATGTTATGTTTACACGTTTTTGCGAATTTATCAATTATTTTAAAAATAAAAAAAGTTGACGGGGCACCTCTATCAACCCACCAATCCGCCATAAAACGGGGCGAGGTGAGATTTTCAATCCACCATCACTAGTTGGCCCGCCCCGCTCCTTTTCTGGCGGGTTAATGACGGGGCGGGGCAAGGTGGGTTACAATGGGACCATTTAAGAGTTTTTATGGGTGTTATTGATATTTACAAAATGAAGTCAAAGTTGAGTATGGTCATTTATACCACCAAATTAAGTGGCACAAATGTGAGTGCTCATAAGATCTTTCAAAAATAGTACTAGTAGCTCCTTCTTCTCAATTATGACAAATATGGTTATCGGAAGAAAAAATCCTGGCACATTATATCCCTTATTTTTCTTCACAAAAAAAAGCCTTCTCGATAATCTCACAAACAAGGTAAAACATAAATAAGATAAAGTGGTTCGTACAAGTCAAAAATCAAAAATGAAATTCATTCAAGTCAATATATCGATGAAGGAGCCACGAGCTTATGCCTAGCGTGTCAATGTTGCATCTAAATTCTGGAAGAATTTAACTTTTGGTTTTAATTAAAAGAGCGGCGATAGGTACATACCCTAACGTGGCGTACCACTATCATGCACATTCCACATGTCACATTTTAATGTAAAATAATAGGAAAGACTGTCAACAATAAGGGGCAATTATGTAAAGTCATCTCTGCAAGTTTCTCTTTTCCCCTCTATTCTATTTATTCGTTCTCTCATGTGACTTGTGAAAAACACAGCTGCTGCCACCGTCCATCTTCTAATCATCGCCGTCGTCTCCCTCCATCTCAAATAATCAAAGAAAGATCACGCAAGTTTAGAACGTAAAACAAGATGAAGACTGACAAGCAACGACTCCGTGGTTCGCAAGATCTGGGATCACGACGGTGGTGGCGGTGACGGAGATGAGTGAGAGTGAACGTGAGGCAGAGGTGGAAGAAAGTGATGAAGGGTGGGACGGAGGGTGTGACCAGTGGTGAAAGAGGAGGGAGAAAAGAGGAAGATGATGAAGGAGGAGGTCAGAGGTGATGACGGCGGCGACGGTGGGGGCAGAGGGTGTGGGCGGTGGAGAGAAGAAAGAGATGGTGGATTACTGTGTTGGTAGAGAGAGCGATTGGGTTTGTGGAGGAAGAGAGAGAATGTTGTGTTGGTTTTCTTTTTTAATTAATAAAAATAAATGAATGAATAATTAAATAAATGCCACATAAGCTGTGTGTATGGGTGCTACAAGGAAAAAGGGTGTCCATGTATAATTATTGTAATTAAAAACATTGTGCTTTTTCAACTTGGGCATTATAGTGTTGTTAAAGAGTGTGATTTTTAGTATTTTTAAAATGATATTCTATATTATATTTGTGAGAAAAATAATGCTAGCAATAAACAATATTATTTTTCTACAAACAGCAATAAATATTTTAATACACATTTTAGAACATATTTTTTTATTTGTTAAAATTCACATGGATCCTACTAAATTATATGATATCATATAAATTTATAGTATTCATACGAATTTTAACAGATCAAAGAGTAGGTTGAAAAATACTATGTTAAAATGTTTATGTTGTTATTTTGTCTAAAAATGATGGAAAGTGTGATGTTAAAATGTATATTAAACTATTAGAGCGTGAAATAAAAAATGTAAATACAAATGTAATAGTGCTATATATCTCATGAACTGAAAAATCAATATGTTGTTATTTTTTTCCGATAATGATGAAATCCAATTGAGTATAGTTTTTCTTTTCTTTTTCTTTTTGAAATAAAAAACATAGACATTAAGAACTGCAAAGTTTGTAATTGAGTCTGTTTGTTTTAGATTTCTTATATAAAAAACCCACATATATCATTTTTAAGTGTTTGTTTAAGATTAAAAAAAAATAAAAAATCTACTATGGTTCTTAATTTATAAAAAAAAAAACTATTTTGATTCTAAAATGAATATTGGCTTTTCTCAAAAACAAAGAGGTAACACATACAAATTAAAACTTTTTATTTTGAAAAAACTAAATTAGTCCATCTAAATTGACATCAGAGAAAATCGAATCTGAGATCTTGAGGAGGAGCACACTCTCAGGTCTCAAGCCAATACCACTAGGCCAACCCAAGTGGGTTATAACACTTTTTTTTTTTATATAGTTTTCATGGTTAGTAAACAAACATAACAACGAGGTAACACATACAAATTAAAACTTTTTTTTAAATAGTTTTCATGGTTCGTCCCTGTGAGCTTAGCTCAGTTGGTAGGGACAAATGTATAAAATATGCAAGGTCGGGTTCTAACCCCAGCCACAAAAAAAAAATAGTTTTCATGGTTTCTTAAAAAAAAATAGTTTTCATGGTTAGTAAACAAACATAAATAGTTTAAGAACTTTTTAAAAAAAATCTAAAAGAAAAATTCTAGATTCTTTTAACACAAAATATATTTTTTATAACGAATGCCATGATTTTTCGCAGAAGTTGTTGGACACCATTTTAAAATATAACTACAAATTTTGTTTTCCTAATAACTACAAAGTTTACTTTCGAAGATTTTTTCTTTCTTATTCATAAGTTTTGGGATACACTCTGCAATTAGAAACAAAACAAATACGCCCTTAGTTTTTCGTAATGAAAAATAGGTAAAAACATAGTAGTGGATCTTTTTTTTTTTCCTCTAAAACATTTGTGTATCTTTACAAAGTCATGTACATTAATGTCGTGTCTCATTGATTTTATTTTATTATACAAAAAGAATTAGATGTTTGTATCTTGTTGTCCATTTGTTTTTAATTCACATGAAATATATATATTTTAAAGTAAGGTTCTTTAAAAAAAATATCACAATGACATCATCACCTTGCTCATCCAACTTCACCCCAATTATTTTCTAACATGGACTCAAAAACCAAAAAGCAGTAGTAAACCATATCTTGTGAAAAAAAATAAAATATTCATCGACTATTAATAAAACTCTAATTCTTACTCGTTAAATCAATAATGAATTGTTTTCCAACAACATATATGGATCAGGAAGAATACGATTATACATGTGTCTATGATATGCAAAATCATGTATAGGCAAACCCATGTTCCTGCATACGTCTATCTATTCTGATAAACAATAAGTTTGTGAACGTGAAAAATAAAATATCCATCAATTATTAAAAAAATCTCATCCTTACTCGTCAAACCACTGCTGAACTTTTTTCCAGCGGTAAAAACAGACCAGGAAGAATATGAACTTTTTTCCAGCGGTAAATACAAACCAGGAAAAATCTCATCCTTACATGTTTTTAGTGGGTAGTATTATATGCAAAAACATTTATAGTCAAACCATGTTCTTAGATACTTCTATAAGTGACTAAACTTTCGAGTGTATGTTCATTTTTGAAGACCATGTTTGTAGATTGACATTAAACATTGGTGTATGGACACTTGTAATTGAGAGTTTATAATTTTAAATTTAAATTTGATTAAAAATTTGAGAGCAAATTTAATTAAAACATGAATTCTCGAGCATTTCAATTTGTTGCTTTTTGTGAATCTGAGCTTTACAAAATTTGAGGTCTATGGTGTATGGATACTTGTAATTGAGAGTTTATAATTTTAAATTTAAATTTGATTAAAAATTTGAGAGCAAATTTAATTAAAACATGAACTCTCGAGCATTTCAATTTGTTGCTTTTTGTGAATCTGAGCTTTACAAAATTTGAGGTCTATGGCTCTATGTAGTAGTAGTTCATCTTGCACGTGGACATAATCTACCTTGGATAAAAGGACATTAAAAAAATTCTTTATTTTAAAGATAAAATTTAGGTGTATTTTCTTACATGTTTTCCGTATGATTCTTCACATAAAATTTACTTTTTGTAGTTATAATTTTTTTTAGAAAATTGTGAATTTGAGAAATCATATGTAGTTATGAGTATTATATGTGAAGAACCGCACACAAAACATTTAAGAAAATGTACATGAGCTTTATCCTATTGTTTGTCGAGAAGCACATCATGTTATCATTGGTCACAAAACATCTAATTTTCAGTTCGCTAACTATTTTTCAAAAAGATTTTTTAACGTGTATTTTTATATAGTCAAAAATGTCGTGTCATTGTAAATTCATACTTTTTTCTGTCTATATTATAAGGCAAAATTAATTTTTTAGATTCATTTAATAAATGATGTATATAGCTCATAATATTGACCAAATACATTATTCATTGAATAAATTTAAAAAGAGAATTTTCTCTTTTAAAAGAGACCGTAGTAGTGCACATAAATGGATGTGTCACGATTCAGACCTAAGTCATGACGTCTAACCTAACAAATGCGACATTTTAATCATCTGAGTCAGACTTTGTAGATTTTAATGAGTGATCTAAATGCATTGATTAAGAAATTCATCAAAGAAAATTTTGTGTTGGAAATAAAAAAAAATGTTTTTCATTTTTTAAATACAAAAAAAATTTGTTATTCAATAAAGAAATACTTTATTGTAAAGTAAAAATTAAAATAAGAAAATAGTGGCGGATATGTTTTCTCTTGGTTGGGAGGAAGGTGGTGAGGCTTGGAGTTGGCGGAGACGGTTGTGGGCGTGGGAGGAGGAGATGGTAGAAGAGTGTAGGCTTTTACTTGATACTGTTTGTGTGCAGTCTAATGTTTCTGACAGATGGTAGTGGGATCCGGATATTCATGATGGTTATACAATTAAAGGTGCATATCAAATTCTTGGTCTCTCCTATTCCAATCGCAACAGATGATCTAATATGGCACAAACAGGTTTCTTTAAAGGTGCCCATAGTTGCTTGGCGATTGTTGAAGGACAGGTTACCAACCAAAATCAACTTGCAAAGGCGGGGCTCTCTTAGGGACGCGACCAACACGTGTGTAGCGGGGTGTGATTTTCCTGAGATGGCATCCCATTTGTTTATGCATTGTGAGGTTTTTAACTCCTTATGGTAGCTTATAAGGAATTGGATTGGTGTGTCAGGAGTTGACCTTCAAAATATTCGTGACCATTTCTATCAATTTATTCATTCTACAGGTCATTAAGAGCGTGTAGGTCGTTTCTTCAGTTGGTTTGGTTGTTGTGTGTTTGGCTGGTTTGGAACTAACACTACAACAGGTTATTTAATAACATTGAAACACCGGTTATGCAGCTTTTAGAAAAAGCAAAATCACGTTCGTAGCAGTGGCTAAAAGCTCATAATATTTCTTTTGTATATGGTTCTCAAAGATGTTGTCGGACCCTTTAATTTGTTTGGGTATCGATTGACCTTATTCATTGTAAACTCTATGCACGACTCTTTGTTTTCCGGGGTGGAGCCCTTAGTACACCTTGTACTTCGGTGTATTCACCGCCGTTGTTAATATATCCATTTTGATTTCTTAAAAAAATATAAAAAAAATACTCTACTTCCCTCCTAAAATTTTATTTTTCAAAAGCATCTCTCACTTTGTAACCTTCTCAAACTCATGAATTTTGCAAGTGATAGTTAAACAAACTATGATACTCTGCTGCTATAGGCGTTTATTAAACAAATACAATTCAACTTACACTTTCCTCCGTCACTATACATTTTCTCATTCTCAATTACAACAGCTGGATTCGGAATTCGATAGATACAAAACCTCTTCTTCCTTATACGATGCCAATCACCTTCATTTACAACTCTACAAAACCGGTTTCACTGACGATGTTTTCTTTTGCAATACTCTTATCAACATATATGTTAGAATTGGTAACTTAGTTTCTGCTCGGAAACTGTTTGATGAAATGCCGCAAAAGAATCTCGTTTCTTGGTCTTGTTTAATTTCAGGCTATACGCAAAATAGAATGCCCGATGAAGCGTGTTCTTTGTTCAAAGGGGTGATTTCTAGTGGTTTGTTGCCCAATCATTTTGCCGTTGGTAGTGCTCTTCGAGCTTGTCAACAATGTGGTTCGACTGGGATTAAACTTGGGATGCAGATTCATGCCTTTATTTGTAAATTGCCGTGTGTTTCCGATATGATTTTGTCAAATGTGCTTATGTCTATGTATTCTGATTGTTCTGGTTCCATCGATGATGCTCATCGTGTTTTTGATGAGATAAAGTTTAGAAATTCTGTGACGTGGAATTCTATTATTTCTGTTTATTGTCGAAGGGGAGATGCGGTTTCTGCTTTTAAGCTGTTTTCCGTAATGCAAATGGAAGGTGTAGAGCTTAATTTAAGGCCTAATGAATATACTTTGTGTAGTTTAGTAACTGCTGCGTGTTCTCTGGCTGACTGTGGACTGGTTTTGCTCGAGCAGATGCTGACTAGAATTGAGAAATCCGGATTCTTACGTGATTTATATGTTGGTAGTGCTTTGGTTAATGGGTTTGCAAGATATGGTTTAATGGATTGCGCTAAAATGATTTTCAAGCAGATGTATGATCGCAATGCTGTGACTATGAATGGGTTAATGGTTGGACTGGCAAGGCAGCACCAGGGTGAAGAAGCAGCTAAAGTATTTAAGGAAATGAAAGATTTAGTGGAAATAAACTCGGAATCTCTTGTTGTTCTTTTAAGCACTTTTACTGAATTTTCAAATTTAAAGGAAGGGAAGAGAAAAGGTCAGGAGGTTCACGCTTACCTGTTTCGCAGTGGTTTAGTTGATGCTCGGATTTCAATTGGAAATGCACTTGTTAATATGTATGGTAAATGTACTGCCATTGATAATGCTTGCTCAGTTTTTCAACTCATGCCTAGTAAAGATACTGTCTCGTGGAACTCTATGATCTCTGGCCTTGACCACAATGAGCGATTTGAGGAAGCAGTTTCCTGTTTCCATACAATGAAGAGAAATGGAATGGTGCCCTCAAATTTCTCTGTTATTAGTACCTTGAGTTCGTGTTCAAGCCTGGGTTGGTTAACGTTAGGACGACAGATACATGGTGAAGGGTTCAAATGGGGACTTGATTTGGATGTTTCAGTTTCAAATGCCCTCTTAACATTATATGCTGAAACTGATTCTATCAATGAATGTCAGAAAGTTTTCTTTCAGATGCCAGAGTACGATCAGGTTTCTTGGAATTCTTTTATTGGTGCGCTAGCAAAATATGAGGCATCAGTTTTACAAGCTTTAAAATATTTCCTGGAGATGATGCAAGCTGGATGGAGACCTAATAGAGTAACATTTATAAATATTTTAGCGGCAGTTTCTTCATTTTCAGTTTTAGGACTGGGCCATCAAATCCATGCTTTAATCTTAAAATACTCTGTTGCTGATGACAATGCTATTGAGAATGCACTTCTAGCTTTCTATGGAAAGTGTGAGCAGATGGAGGACTGTGAGATTATCTTTTCTAGAATGTCTGAGCGAAGAGATGAAGTTAGTTGGAATTCAATGATTTCTGGATACCTACACAGTGGCATCCTGCACAAGGCCATGGATTTGGTGTGGCCTATGATGCAAAGGGGACAGAAATTGGATGGTTTCACATTTGCCACTGTTCTCAGTGCTTGTGCTTCAGTTGCAACATTAGAGCGCGGTATGGAAGTTCATGCATGTGCTGTAAGAGCTTGTTTAGAATCTGATGTTGTTGTTGGAAGTGCGCTAGTTGACATGTACGCGAAGTGCGGAAAGATAGATTACGCTTCGAGGTTCTTCGAATTGATGCCAGTCAGGAACATATATTCTTGGAATTCAATGATTTCAGGTTATGCACGCCATGGACATGGACAAAAAGCTCTAAAGATTTTTACACGAATGAAACAGCATGGCCAATCACCAGATCATGTCACCTTTGTCGGGGTTCTATCAGCTTGTAGTCATGTAGGGTTAGTTGATGAAGGATATAAGCATTTCAAATCAATGGGTGAAGTTTATGGACTATCTCCCCGAATAGAACACTTTTCTTGTATGGTAGACCTCCTCGGGAGGGCAGGTGATGTTAAAAAGATAGAGGACTTTATCAAAACAATGCCAATGGATCCTAATATCCTTATTTGGAGAACAGTTTTAGGAGCATGCTGCCGAGCTAACGGCCGTAATACAGAGCTAGGGCAGAGGGCTGCAAAGATGCTTATTGAGCTAGAGCCGCAGAATGCTGTGAATTATGTACTTCTTTCTAACATGCATGCTGCTGGTGGGAATTGGGAAGATGTGGTAGAAGCTAGGTTGGCAATGAGGAAAGCAGCAGTGAAGAAAGATGCTGGATGTAGCTGGGTCAACATGAAGGATGGAGTTCATTTGTTTGTGGCTGGAGATCAAACACACCCTGAAAAAGAAAAAATCTATGAAAAGCTCAAGGAGCTAATGAACAAAATAAGGGATGCTGGATATGTGCCTGAAACCAAATATGCACTCTATGATCTGGAGCTTGAGAACAAAGAAGAACTCCTTAGCTATCATAGTGAAAAACTAGCAATTGCTTTCGTTCTCACTCGCAAATCTGAACTGCCAATTAGGATAATGAAGAACCTTCGGGTTTGTGGTGACTGTCACACTGCTTTCAAATACATATCAAAGATTGTTGGTCGACAGATAATTTTACGAGATTCAAATAGATTTCACCATTTCGGTGGTGGCATGTGTTCTTGTGGGGATTATTGGTGAACAACTAAACAACTGTATAGTTTCTTTGGATCTATCTACAGCATGGAAATACTGTCCACAAGATTCTTCACCATTGTTGGCTGCATGTTTACGTGCTTGTAATTTGATTCATGTAGGCAACCCCACTTAGTGGGATAAGGTTTGCTTGTTGTTGTTGTAATAGCAAAGAAGAGTGAAGAAAAATAGTGAGACACATATTGAAATTGATTGGCATATTATATTAGCTGATAGAGATAGAAGCGTGGCAATGTCTGGTAGTTTGATGACAGTTCACCACTAAGAGAAGCATAGGTGCAATTTTTGGGAACTCTGACTATGTCTTTGTTTAGGCGGTTATCTGAATTAAAATCAGATTTGGACCCAACTAGTACAACAGAGCACAATTAGAAAGGAAGACATTGGTTGTGTTTTTGTGACCTGAATTTATTCATTTTTTGTATGTCTTCTTACTGTAACTTTTCATTGACTCCTAATAAGAAAAATGCTTTATGATGTCGTGGAGAACATTGATCAGAACCGGTTGAGAATCCTTACATATTAACATTCAAGTCAAAATCAATAAGACGGGAATAGAAGTTCGAGAAGCTTATTTTGATGGTCTGTTTGTTTCTTATTTAAAATTACTTGTCTCATTTAATTTGTTTATGGTTTGTTTGATGGTCTGTTTGTATACTTGCAGTTATGGAGTCATCGCTAAGACATGACTCAGTGGAGACCTGCTTGTTTTTTGGAAGGATTTGTAACAAATGGATTTTTTTTTGGAATGCATACTGTTTTTTTGAAAGGAGTCTGGAATATTTAGTAAGTTGTGCACACTGTTGCATACTTGTTGCTTACTGCTTACTGCATATTGCATACTGCTAAATTTCATGCACACTGCATGTTTTCCCTATTGCTTTCAGCCACTGCCTCTTGCTACTTGCTGCCACTGAGACGGGTGAACAAGACTGACCTTATTGGTGCTGAGAAGGTATTGTTGTTGTTAAGGCATCAAAGGAAATTCCAAAGGCTGCTCTTGTTTGGTCATTGACTTATGTTAGTGCTTTATAGATTGCAACTATGAAAGCGGATCATAGATGATAATGCAGTTTGTGATTTGTTTGAGTTTCGTTTTGCTTTCTTTGCAAGCATCTCAAACATGAGGAAAAGAGATGCATGGAAGAGCTGCAGTGCACCAAAAGGGGTTTCGTAGACTGAAAGAAATTCATGTTAGCTAGGCATTGCAGCTCTTAGCAGCAAATGTTAGAAGCAGTTAGAAGCAAATGCTGTTGGCAATCCAAATAGTGCTAATAATGGTAAATGTTTGATTATGCTTGGTTGTGCATGTAAAGATGAGCTAGGCATTGCACACAGCCATTGCGCTGAGGCATGTTTCTAGATTAAAAGGAAACACGTAATTTTTGTTAATGTTTGTTCATTACTAGTTCGTAGATCAATATTCATTATTTGTGTATTTCAGTTCTGCATAAATGTTTGCTATATTGACCTTGTTCAGGATGTTGTGTACTTCTGAATTCGTATTTCCTTAGGGACTAAATAGGCCTTTAAGTTCTCATTACTTAATACTGTGATTGGGAATGATTTCTAAGAAAGAAAAGAAGGAAAAAGAAACCTATTGGCATTGTACTATTTCGTCTTTGTGTAATGACTTGTCTTTTGAACTCTTTTCAATTTTGCAGCATCCATATAAATATAGCATTAGACGAGAACAGGACTCATGCTGCAATTTTTATTTTTTATTTTTCATTTAAATTAAACTAGTTCTCTTGACATATATCTTGCAGACCACAACCCTCATTGCTATTAGAGAGAGGTGTTGTTTATTTGAGCGAGTGATCATTAAAGAAGCATTGAAGCAGAAGTAGCTTCAATTATGAACTATTGAACAATTTGATCACTGTGTTGAAACTTAAGCCTAACTTACTCTGTCATTGGTATGTTATTTAGCTTGTTATATTCTCTTGAATGTGTCTGAGTTTATTATTCCTCCTATTTTATAACACAGTAAAGTATTAACATATAAAACTTTTCCCTAACCTAATGCCATGGATGGATGGTGCATCTACCAGAAACAGGGGACGCACTGATGGTGAAACTGTTTCATATGTATGAATGGAGAAACGTAAAATATAATATAAAACATAAACAAATCACACTTCTGCTAACATATTACTAATTAAATAAGCGTCTTGAAATATATAATATATCTACCAAGCACACTTTTGATCCTAAAGTAAGAAAGATAGCCATGTAAATAACATATCAATATAGTTCACCAAGTGCTGGTGCATGTTAAACCTTCCAATAAAATCCCAGAGGTTGATGTGTTGAAGTCATTTGAAGAAACTGTAAACCTGAGAGGGTTGCAAACAACTTTCAAAGACCGCCAGGGGGAAGGAAAGATATTCTTGTACTTAATAAAGGAAGACACAACGAGTCCAAACTCCACCATTCCATCTTTGCTGCTCAAAGGGCCTCCAAAATCCAAAGACTTGTGCACCGACGGTGTCATATTAATCACGCTCTTTCTATGGGTGGTGAAAGATGGCCGACATGATTTCTTTAGGACGAGAGCTTCACCTCGGTAAAAAACCTCAACAGAGACCGCGTTGTAATAGACACGAGAAAACCATGTAGGGTTATTTACCGAGACCGAAATATTGAACTTGGCTGTGACTTGGGTGCCGTTAACTGTAAGTGAGTTGAGTGAACCCCCGGGTCGACTCGGAATGTTGGGATGTCGGTACTGTAAACGTCCATCAAAAGTTGGATGAGACCCGGGACAATGATGAGCACAAGGATGGAGAAGAATAAAAAACGGCCTGTGGAACACGAAGGCATTGCTAGAGTGTTTGTATTTATGAGTACAAGTTGCTAACTGGAAATCAATATATGTCATACCACTTTGTGTATGTTCAATTTTCAAAGTGTAAACCCACACTATTTTAAAGCAATAAGAGAGTGAATATTAAATAGTGTTTAAAAGAGAGTCTTGCTAGGTTACTCTTCTCCTAAAACCTAGTCAATAAACTTAAGAGGCACAAAGTAATTATGCATAACTCGTTGAACTCAGTATTCTTTAGAAATTGGATAGTGTATACCAAAATTTAAGAATTACAAAGAAAACTTTGTAGTTAGATTTAAGATTTTTTTTTTATTTGTTAAATGAAGTTATATTTCATAAATTACTACTTTTGTAGTAGTTTATTAATTGAGAAAAAGAGTAGATGGGATAGGCTGCTAGTGGGTGCCCAACAACTTCAGCCAATAAGCATGGTGCCGCAAAATTCCACCAGATAATAATAAACCTAGTGTTTAAAGAGTATAATTCGGGAAGAGAAAAAAAAAAAAAAAAAAGCTAAATTGTATTTTTGGTCACTTAACTATTTAGGTAGTATTGTTTTGGTCCTCTAATTAAAATTCTATTTATCTTGGTCCTTTAACTTCTTTCTGGTATACATTTTGGTCCTTTCTGTTAGTTTTAATTAAAAAACATTAGGTTTTCTTCATCTTTTTTTTCTCTTTTTCATTTTCATATGATCTCCATCAACCTTCAACAACAAGAGTCCCATAAAAATTTCAGAAAAAAATGAAGAAAACCTAACGTTTTTGAATTAAAACTAACGGAAAGGACCAAAATGTGAACGAGAAGAAACTAAGGAACCAAAATAAATCGAATTTTAGTTAAGGGACCAAAGCGATACTACCTAAATAGTTAAGGGACCAAAAATACAATTTAGCCAAAAAAAAAAAAAACAACAACATGCTGATTTTCTGTTACATACGATATATAGAACTTTCAAACTCATCCTTTCTCCTTCAATATTTTCTCTATAATCACGTTTTTTTTATCTTTTAGAGATATTCTTGAGATGTATCATCCATATCCAGCTCTCTACCAAGCAAGCCTTGATGCCTGGGAAAGGGAAAGAAAAACGGTTCATTATGAGACTTTGATGTAGACCCTTTGGCATGGTCGATACCATTGGATAAGCATCACTGTGGCCAATTCTCCATGGCTGCGGTTCAGTCAAATGTAAATATGGAAGATCACAGTGAAGTTAAGGTTGGCAATGGTGCACTCTTTGTTGGAGTTTATGATGGCTACAAAGGCGACACGGCATCTAATATGTCAGGAATCACATTTTCCAGGCTCTAGTGAGTGAGTCTTGTTTGTTTCTGCTTTGATTTTTTGTACATTCTTTTTATTCATTGTTTGTGTTTGCTTTTGCATGCATGTATGTTTATTAAATCTATCAAGTAATTGTTTCAATAAAATAAAACTCACATATAACATATTCGCATTAATTAGGTTTGAACGATAAACTTCCAAATGCTATAATATTGCCATATGTGTAGTTTTTAAGTCTAGAAGTGTGATGAACTGGTTATAAATTGCAGGGCATGTTCAGGAGAATGATAACAATATGTCTCTAGACATTCCTAGGAAAGTTGTTTCTGAAATTGAGACAGGGTTTATTGAGTTTGCCCGAAGACATTACGTGCAACTTGGTCAACCAAAGATTGGTATAGTTAGTTCAGGTTGTCTGATTTGTATCATAGAGAGAAGGACATTATATCTCGCCAACGTTGGAGACTCGCGCGCTATACTTGGTTCTAAGATGGGTATTGGTCCATTTAAAAGACTGTGTGTTAAGCAAATGGCTAGAGATCACAGTTGTAATAATCAGAATATTCGAGATGAACTCGCTGTATTGCATGATGATAATTGGATTTGCAACTATAATGACGGAGCATGGCGTGTTAGGAACACAAGCAGCGAGGTATATTTTTATTTTTTATTTGCTTTCGATCTACCTTCTAGTATAAGTAACCATCCAACATCGTATGCAAATTAGTGCTTGAGAAGTGATAATTGTATAGGCCCTTTGTGACAAATGCTTCATAATTTAAGGTGTCTTTGGTGTCTGGCACATGACACCAACCAAGACATGTGGTTATATTTAATCACTTGTATATTTTACAATGATTGCTGGTGTATCTATTAGTATTGTGTGTTAATCACTTGTAATGCTCATGTAGTCATACCGTGGGAGTCTGATCAAGTGAGAATGCTGCTCCCAAGACTTCATTTCTTTTTTGCCGCTAGATGCGGCTGCGCTGTCCATTCCGGCGGTCTCCAAGAAACCTCTTTTCTGGGATCAACTTCAGTCCTCTTCTTCACTTCATATACAACTACTCTCTGGTAAAAGAAATAGTGTTCGATAAGATAACTTACAACGGATGATGATTAAGCTAATTGATTTAATTTATAGGATTTCATAAAGTTAACGGTTGAATTAATTTATAAATATGAAATCACATAAACATAATAGATTTAATTTTTTATGTATGCACATTATTGATTGAGTTTTATCTATACTATATTATTTTAATTATTTTTGATTCACTTCTATGCTACTCATTGCTTGTTGACTTGACAGACAAGCAGATGTATAGGCAATGCGTATATGAAGAAGGCACCACCATTCACCACATGGACATCATACAAAGTCCCTTGGAGGGAAGATGTGCTTTCAACTTTTACTAGACCTTTGCTATCAGCCGAACCAGAGATTTATTCAAGAGTTTTAAAAGACACTGATAGATTCATCATATTTGGATCTGGTGGATTTTGAAAATGTGTGACACTGCTAAAATTGTTAATGCTAGTCCACGAGATGTATGTATATGGCTTGTTCTTGCTGATTACTTATTTTTATTATTTATTTATTTATCAGTATATAATATTTGTTAGCTAGTTATTGGTTTGTTTGTTTATGATATGTTATGATGTATATTTGGTGTAGGGGATTGCAAAAAGACTTGCAACGTATGCTCTACAGATTGCAGCTGGAAGAAGGAAAAATATATATAGAGACATATTACATTATCCTAAGGGAAGTTTTGTTAGTGGAGGGCGGTGTTTTAGTCAGAGTGCCAGGCCAGATTATCATCATGATATTGTTGTGATTGTTATCTATATGGACAAAATGTCGAATGGGGCTGTGAGTCCACAAATCATGTCTTATAGAGGTCACTTTAACACATTTCAACCTTAAGATTTTAGAAATCTTTAGTTGCATTGCATGTGTCTATCTGACATATGCCAAAAGGATTATGTCTAACACATACAAAATATATTTTTTATATATAAAAGTTGTTAGTTTTTTTAGCATTTTTTTTTTTTTGTCTAAGTTGTCAAGTTGTTCATCATTTTTTTAGGACGTCTTTACTCGTATCTAGTGACACCACAATCAATCTAGTATTTAATCAAGTAGATTGTCTATATCAAATTATTTGAACATATTTTCTGTATAAGTTTCTTGATGCACGAAATCTCATTTAAATAATAAATTTGCAAATTCAAACAAACTTTGGACATTCAACATATCTCATTTCAAACATTTATATAATCAATAGATTTTAGAATCTCTTCAAGAGTTCTAATAATATTTATATCATCATCATAAAATTGATTATAACAAATTCATTTATAAATCTTTAAAATGGACAACTGATATCATCTCTTCAATAGTTTTAATAATGTCTCGCAAAAACTAAATCATGCAGGAGGTTTCATATAGTTATTCAACTTACTTCAGGTGAATATGTCTCTTCAAATAATTGATAGACACTTATCAATTTACTGAACATATTAAACTCTATATTTATGTATTTTATCAATCTAATTACCTTTTCCCCTGAAAATCGTATATTTTATGATTAACTTCACAATTACTCATACATTTGAAAATTTATGAGTAATTCTTTCATGGTGGCTAACAGCAAGTGGCCTGCAACTAGCATGCATTAAGAGTGCATGTGGAATTGTAGATTTCTACAATAATGCTGTGCACATACTTCTTCTAAGTTTGAATGCTGAGAGAAGATTGAAATAATTAAATTTAAGAACCAATAATTTCTACATTAAGAGCCATTATTTTTGGTTAATCACTTGAAAGCCTAAGAAACAAAACTTAGACTCTGTCAAAAATTTCCATGCAGAGAATTATACAAATGAACCAATTTCTCTACTTGGAAGTCGTCCTACAAAGCCCCTCATTCAACAGTAAAACATTACTTTCTTAACCTTCTCTTTTAGAGCTGGTAGTGGTCGAACTGACTCGACTTTCGATCCTGTAACTTGCGATTTTGCATTTTCATGGACATCAGGTTCCATGTAGAATCGCGCTCTGTAAGCAGCCAGATGAGCATAGTACGCAGGAGGCACTGCACACATATATCAGACAATTAAATGTAATCTATATGACTATATATTGATTAGTAAAGTCTGCTGCACTTAATAAATCATTTAAATCAAAATCCCATATAGATATTTTCTATTGATGTATATTAAGACCTTTTTGAGCAATTTCTATAAGACTTACCTAAAGAAACAGACCGCGTACATCTTGCATATCTGTGATCAAAACATGAGGAGGTTATTATTTCATCATAATAATAGTGCAAAAATATTTGATATGATAAGATAGAGTTTATTTACGTGTAGCACAAGTTATTAGTTAAGGACTGAATCTCATCGGCACTGAATTTGTTGTCGTCCCATATAACATGATAGTGAGCTGGTTTACTTGTACCCTGAAAATTCAATTAATGAAATCCAGCACTCACAATGTTCCCTAACGTAGCGACGTAGATGTCATTATCATACCTGAACTCCAGCATGACTACACAAGTAGAAGTCGAACTCAGTAGGATGACAAATCTTTGTGTCCACCACAGTTCCTACATTAACCAGTTAGACATGTTTCAACTCCAGCAATAATAATTACATTGCTTAAAGAAGTAATTGGAGAGTATTCCAAATATTCTGCAACTCTGATCACACCCTTCGGCGAAAAGAAAATATCTAGACACTTATTTACATCATCTTGGAATTATATACATATCACAATTATGCAGTAATGATGGCAAGTAGTAGAAAGTTTAAAGGCTTTTTACCAGGTAAGATATTCCCACTCCTATCCATGCTGTTTCTGTCGTTGTGATTGTCTGAGAAGAGTCGAGTGTGATGCCGTTTTTGAACCACGACAAATGTAACCGGAGGTTGGTAACCAGGCTCCAAAGATGCACAAGCCTACTCATGTTGGAAATTTAAGCACTAAGGGAAGTCATAATCAATAGAAACAAATATAACTGTTTCAAATATTATGTGGAAGTACCTTACGGATGGCATCGAGCTCATATAGCAAAACCTGGTAGAACTGTCCTTCACTTACCCCATCCCTGTAAAATAATATCCTACATGGTTTCTTTCCAGTTGCTTTCTGAAATGAGAGCAAGAGCTCTCTGCAACAGCACAGAATGTTATGATCCAAGTTAGCAGGCTTATGAAAGATTCAAGGTAATAAATGAAAATTCTGATGTTAGAAGATGTGTTATGAAATTACCTGATCATGCCACCATAAACGATACCGCGACGAGGATCGTTCCAACATTTGAAAAGATCTTTAATAATTTCTTCTCGAGGAGGCTGAGCACATACCAATCCTGCATACTTTGTCACTTCTGGCCAGTCTTGGGAGGCTACAACCTGAATAACAATATTCAGAACCGATCAAACATAGGGAGAGCTATGAGTTATAGGAGTATGGAAATGCTTACAGCCGCAATGGATGGACACACGTCCTCTCCAGATTCAGGATGAGATACATCAGCTCCAAAAATTATTGTTGGAACGTCACTAACCAATGGAATCCTGCAACTTATAGCATCCAAAAGTACTGTGTTCCTTCCTCCCATCTAAAATTATATTGCATTTATTTAAGAAAATGAAGATTAAGTGAAAAATGGAAGTATAAAAGTGATTATTCTTAAGTAGCAAGAAACCAAGGTGATACTTTGGACTGTAAATATTGTTCGATTATTTAAACTTCGTAATACAAACCTTGACATTGATCTTTAGTGCTACATTTGACAAATACTGTCTATTAATCTTGAATACATATTTTGTAAGACAACATTGGGAAATCAGCCCGAGATCTGTTTCGCAGATTTTTTTGAGATCACCTGAAAGAAAAACTTGTTTCTTCAGTCCAAGTACAAAATTCAGAACACAACATGTTTTCTTGTAAACATGAGTGGAAGCAGATTCGTCGGGAGAAGAAAATAAAAAGAGAATATGTGAAAGCAGTGAAACAAATGAAGTAGCAAAAATGAACTAGAATCATACCATAGAGAGAGCCATTGTTGTCTGGAAGAATGGCAACAACCAACTCTAGCTCTTTTCCCTCAAGTTTGTTTAGAGAAAAAGAATGTACATACTTCAAGGCCTTCTTAACCATATCTGGCCTTGCTGAATATACAGGAATAACTGGTTCCTCACTAAATTCCTGTTACGAAAGGATTTAAAAGTAATGATTACAACAAATACATGATGATGATGATGATTATGATGATGATACGGAATAACAAGAGTGTGTAATTATAATTGATAAAAAAATGATGTGGAGTGTGACACAACAAATAGTAAGGAAAACGGCGTTGTATACTCCTATAATATGGTTATATATAAAAAAAGTTGTTCTCTATAACCAAAACTTGAAACTTTACCATGCCTAAACTTTGGCAAGTCTGAACTAACTGTTGGCAAAATGCACTAGCTGTTTTTTCTTTGACACTTCTTGAGAAATTGATACATGCCCAATATCTTACTTTGCTTCCATTTACAACTTTCTGTATTGAAATAACAAGAATTAAAATTCACTAAACAAAAACTAACTACTCCATAATCTTAGTGTGTCTACGCTAACCTTGTTCGTCATGTTCCATTGTCCAACTTGTGGCAAGATTTTTTTATCTCTTCCAGTTTCATGATATTTCAACTATGAAGATCCAAAATGTACCATTGTCAGTAGAATGCGAAAAGGCAACAACAACAAATGATCAATTCAATGCAACAATCTGAAAAACTACCCAAGGAGCAGGAAGAACCCTAGCCTCGACTGATGCAAGTTCGTTGCCGATGCTGATGCCAAACTCCTTTGCATAAGGATTACAATCATAATCATTTTGATGAATTGTCTGTCAGTTATAAACGAGAGTATTTATCACACATATCATCATAGGCTGCTCAGTTATAACGGACTCAAACCTATGCAAAACCAACACTATCAGAGCCTATCGGGTCCATCGTTGGGCTTGCATCGTCCACGCTTCAGGCCCATTGGGCCGGGCTGAAGCGCGAGGGGGTGTGTTAGCAGCCAACACTCGGTGGGATTTAGTCTCACATCGGATAGATTGGATTCTTGAGAAGAGTTTATAAAGAGGAGGCACTCCTCACCGTACAAGCCGGTTTTGTATGGATGAGTTAGGCCTCGATATTCGTGACATGTAGGTGTCTCCGGTGTCTAAAATTAATACTAGTGTTTATGTGTAAGTGTCATGTCTAGTGTATGTGCGTCATAAACTCAAACAAAAAATGGCAATAACCTGAAGAATATCATTCTCCCTTTCGCGTGGTCTCTGACATGAGACTTTTAGCATAGAAGTTATCTGCTTCTCACTAAGCCCTTTTGTATATCTCTGTCCACCAACTATCTTGCATGCCTGGTACAAGATTCACATAAGTTGTTTATTTAAAAAATATTTAAAAAAAAATGGTTTCATTAATAAATTCTTACAAAAAGCTTACCTCCATAGGCAAATAGTTCACCTTCTTTTGACTTCCTACTTGAAGGCAAGGTAAATGAGGATACATGATTTTGTATCCATACATTTCTTGAAAGTAATCAATTACTGATATCATATTCATTTTCTCACCCAAAGGGAAACTATTGGGAGGAAAAGATAAAAAGCCGTTACCTCAAATGTCCAATGTGTTAAATTCACAACTTTTTGTAATGCAAAAAATTACAAAGCCATACCTGAGTTCTCTTGTAGGTTGTGATGTTAATCCAGTTATCCTGTACTTCCTTCTAAAACTTCCTCTATATGTAACTTCTACTTTCACACCTTTCAAGGCTTTCTTAATCTGCTTGAGTGATACCACAAAGATTTCTTTGTCGGATAGTGCTTAATTTTTGGAGATGATGTTATCCAACTAAAAACAGAGAATTCTAGTTGCCATAGAAATATGAATTTCTTACCTTGATGCGATCTGCATCTGACAATGGCTTTGAGTGCACATCTTTTCCTAAAATTTGAGCTGCAATGTCAATCACAGGGAGCGGTTCTATAAACGCCGTGGATGCCATGTCTGGAAGAACCAAAAAAATAGAAGAGAAACAAAGATACTTCAGGTTATTGCCATTTTTTTTTTGAGTTTATGACGCGAAAGGGAGAATGATATTCAGTTAATGAGCTTGTGTTAAGGACGAATCAAGTGGTTGAACTCAAGTGGTTAATGAGCTTCAGTTAATGTTCGGGAGAACCATACTTCGAAACCTAACTGAAACAATTAACGGTTAGACTTTACTTATCGTCCGAACTTTGGATTATTAAAGACATTTCCCATTAAAAAAATATGAAGATATGGTAGAAGTCTCACCAACATTAAGCGATAATCCCATCTGAGTAGGCCTTATACTTTGATAGAAACCGCTCCATGATTCCAAGCCACCACTCAGCTTATGTGGTTTTTTTAAATCCGGAGAATAGTGTAAGCTCCCAAATGATACATAGCTAAATATACAAATTAAGGTGTCAGAAACAATAACATGATATGTTAAAACTTGAAAGACAAAGCTCAAATTCACCTATGAGATGCAAGCTCCTTCAATACAATGTCAATGGCATTGATAGCTTCTTGTGGAGTTTCCACTTTTTTTCCACTGAGAAGCTCATGTAACTGATGCATACTAACATGAGCTAAAAACTTGATTGCAACTTCAAATTTTCTTTCCCTGAACACACAAATTTACAACTTCATATTTGTTACAAAATCCAAAAATTTAAAGAAAATTTACATGGTTTTTTCTTGAATAAATCAATCACCTTGTAGTACCAAAACCCTCATCATCCTCAATCAATAGTATATTGAACTCTTTGTGTGTAAAAGGAAGCGAACCGGCAGTGTAAAGATTCTCTGCACCATCATAAACAGGGAGCTTCTTTCCCAATTCAGTGTTCTGGTGAAACTTCACTAACTTAGCTATGATAGCTTTTCTTGTTTTACTAGATATAACTTCAGGAGTTATATCAACCTTAAAAAAACACACAAGATAACTTAGCAAAATCCTTTAGTTCTAAATTACAGTCTGCATTTGCAATTGTGGCTGCAATATAAATGTTCTAGACGTTGCTGCAACATCAATTGCTGCTACATTTTGGCGCAATATCAAAGTTTGCTGCGTAACAAAAACCGCAATTTCAACAGTCAAGGTATATATGTCACTTGAAATTCATCTCAAGTTTTTACCACTTAAAAAAAATTGAATCATTTTGTTTCAAAATTACTTACATGGTAATGGCTCAAGTCAGATACTGAAATATCTGCAAGGAAGTAATTAGCTTTGACAACACACTTTGTTCCAAGTTTGCCATAGTCAGGCCTAGAAGGAAACACGAGACTTTTGCAAGAGGAAGAAAAACATGAAGCTAGTTGAGATTCAAGTCCAGTTTCTTCCTTCATTTGTACTTGCTAGCTAGTTCTCTAGACAATAATGAAGAAACTTTCACTTATGACAAAACAAGTTCAAAGTTATTTTTTCTACTCAAAACCATTACAAATCTCATGCAATGGTTCTAGAAGAAAGTCAAGAGCAAGCAAGAAAGTATAAAAGAGTGAGAAAGACAAGAAGCCTTTGCAAGGGTTTGTTGCAAGATATAAAGAAGCAAAGAAAAAATAAAAATAAAATAAAGGTATATGGTATCAAATCTTGGCAGAATTTTATTTCATTTCATCTTGTACTAGGCGCTGTACATTCTCTGAGTCTGAGATTGAAAAGATGGGAGGAAAATAAAGTGACATGCAATGCATTACATGCAAATAACAAGAAACTAACAATATAGTATAAAAATGTAATTAATGAACGAACATTGACATTGTTGCGTATTGGAATTGTGTGTCAGTGTGTATGACTTACAACTCTTTCTTTTTTATGGGCATAATAATATAAACTTTCTCCTCACTGCTACCACTTTTCCTTGAGAAATAATTTCATAGTTCCATGAGCTCGCTCTCTCTCTCTCTCTCTCTCACACACACATATACATTATATAAATTATAATAAGTGAGGCAAAGATGTTGTGCACGAGAGAAATTCAGCTCGTGCAGTGCTGCTATTGTTTATTATTTGTGGGGGGGTATGGTGTGGGGCCTGATTTCATGTCATCAAGATATTCTTGTACTCCCTTCCTTGGTCATATTAAGTGAATTTATTGGACAATGTGGATTATTTTTTTATGTAACATGTTTTAACCGTATTTTTTTTTTATTAAAATTAAAATATAAAGACAATCAGTGTATGTTTGGACAATCAAGGATCAAGATTAACTATAAATTCCATTTGATGGTGATGAAAAGACCCGACTCCGTGAAACTTTGATTGCACTAATCAGTGTATGTTTGGATTCACGGTTAATTTAGCAAAATCACCTTGACACTGTGATTTTGTGAAGCATTTAAGTGTAACTTATGTCAAAATTATGGTACCTCTTACAATGTTTCCGTCGATCCAAACATGCATGATTGTCCAAATGTCCCTTATTTTGAGTTAAAATTAGTGGTCCCAGAAGGTGGAGGGGATGTTTGAAATCGTCCCTACTCCAAGTTAATGGTAGGGAAGGTTGTAAGATTGCAAGTATGTATAAATCCCTTTCAGCAAGCACAAAGTAGCTTTAACACCTTCCCAAGTTGAAATACAATGACCATACAGGAACAGAACAGCAGAGACAAGAGGCAAACAACAACTAGCCAGCATAGTGAAACAAAATTTGAAGCTTGTTTCTCTGCTTAGATATCCGGACATTGTTGTACAATACATTGCATGAAACAACTTGCACCATATGCCTAATGCCAAATGTCACTGGTAATGTCTAAGAAACTATGCTATATTTGGTTGGCCTCAAAAAAACAAAATTGGATTTTGGATCTCTTGTCTTTGTTTTTTGTCTTTTGGATGGGATAATATTAGGGAACTAAGAATAAATGAAAATGGTAACGTTTTTCAACTATATGGGATAGTTACAAAATACACAAAGAACAATCAAGTGTCATGTCCCTTTCACTTGCTTCACACAACCCATGTGAATTATTTGAGGCACATTTGCATGATAATATTGTTGTTAAATTAATGAATGAATATTGGTAAAACGAGAGTTAATAGTGTTGTTATTTGAATGGACTTTTTTTTTTTTTTTTTGACAATATTTGAATGGACGTTAAGAGGCATTAATTTGTTTATATTGACGGTGCAGTACAGCCGAATTTCCCTGATCACTGTTTCTTTGGTTAATGTGTGATGTTAACTGTGAAAAAAAAAATTACAGTGAGGGACCCTTCCCTACAACAAATCCTAGCTGTTTGTTGAAAAGTTAGCAATTAAGAGCTAAAGTTGGAAGCAAACCCATCGGATTTTAACCTTCAGTAGAAAGAAACTTGTCCATTGTCAACCCTACTTTTCCATATTAATATTCTCTATAATTTATTTTTTTTTAAAGAAATATATCATTTACATTTTTTTTATTTAAAAAACTTTATGTGAATTGGATCCGTGACTCTACAAGGTTACGACATGTTCATAAATGTGGTTCTTATGTTGACACTAAAACTTAAATTTGTATTTTTATAAGAAATGAGTTAACTTTTTATCAACCTATATTGACATCATTTACATGTTTTTGGATTGAAAAAAAAAATATCATTTACAAACTTTTTAAATAGTTTCTGTTTTTTTTTTACAAGTTTAAAGAATAGTTATACTTCCGATAAAAAAAAAAAAAAACACTTTTGTGGTGGATATATCATATATGAAATGTATTCGAGTAGTCCAATAACGGATAACTCCTCAGATTTTTGGCTATATAGATTTTAATATAAAACCGACATTTAAAATGGAGATACCTCTCATTTGTAAAGTTATTTTGAAATCATATAGAACTCTCAGCAATATTTAATAATCTTTAATTTTTTTTTGAGAGAATTTAATAATCTTTATATATCGTATTTTAATTTAGTTAAATTGTTTTCTTTATAATATTTTATGATTTCTAAAAAAAAAAATATCAGGTCTAAAATACCGTTAATGTGTTAAATTTAATTATCAATATTTATTTATATATTTGTATAGTGAATTAGAGTGTGGATAATATATACGAGTATGAATTAATATCGTTATTTTTTTGTTGAACAGTCAATATTTAAGTTACAAGAAATAAAAACATGATAACTAAAGTAGAAAAGTTATTTTGACAAACTAGAGGTTTTCTAACACCATATTTTAGAGGAAAGATATTTGTACAACTATTTTTTAACAATTTTTGAAACAATCATTTATTTTCTATCTTTTTAAACAAAAACAATGGAGAGTGAAAAAAAAAAAAGAGGAAGAATAAGAATAAAATATGAATAGGAGGGAGTTGTTTAGAAAATTATCATAAATGATTGTACAAATATCATTTCTATATTTCTATAAGGTTGTGAATTTAATAATTTTTTTTATGAATATTTTTATAATTGTCTCAAAAGTTATCATATAATTTTACTTCTTCACATATCACTCGACTAACTAGTAAAGATGATACCCATATGTATTTTTTTTTTGAAGGAATGATACCCATATGTATATAAGTTCTTATCTGATTTTTTTTTTATGAGTTTTAATCACTCGACTTAACACTAACATAAACGTAAAGTTTGGTGATGTAGGGTAAGTTTTAATCACTCGACTTCTACTTGGCTCAACATAGTATTATACCGTACTATAAAGTATGTCTACGAGGATATTTAATTTCCATATAGTAAGTTTGTACAGTATTTTTTTAATTTGGTATTCAACTCAAGGATAAACTAATAAGGGTTAATGGTGTTTTACCCCTGTAATATAAGTTATTTTTGGTTTTCCTCCCTTTAAAATATTTTTTTTGATTTATCCTCCTGTAAAAAAAATAAATTGGAATACCCCCTTAATAGGTCAAAAAAAATGTTTTACAGGGGAAACAACAAAAAATGACTTATATTACAGGGGGTAAAACATCATTAACCCAACTAATAATTTAGAGACATCCGCTATGAAGTCTTCAATTGAATGCATAACAAAACCATGTATGAACTATCCAAGATAAGACTTGTTAGTATTTGGGGTATTCAAACATGAAATCTAGAGATAAACACATTCTTAAGTCTCAAGCCTTTCCTTCAAAAAAAAAAAAAAAAAGTCTCAAGCCTTCACCATCATACCAAGCTGTTTTAGTTAAGTTTGTACACCGATGATTCTTCACCTATGTAGCTCTATTCATTTACTTATAATTATAAGCTGCTTTTTGTTTATTTTAAAAGATAAACAATTGACAAATCAAATATCGATAAATGATTTATTTAAAACTAATACTTTTTTAAAATTAAGAGTACATTATCATATATTATGAGAACTTTATATTGAGACCATTTTTTTCCGATAAGTAAAGTAATTTATTAGCTAAATAACATGTCTGATATACAACATCAACATAGACACACTTTACACGTCCTACACTATCATGTGCTAGACACCTGGACTAAAGAAAATACACGTTTATATTTATCGAGACCATTATTAATATAATAACTTTCATTTATCTATTAAAAAAGTATACAAACATTACTCTACATTCAATTGGAGATATACTTGTCAATTTCTTTTTGGAGATAGGCTAAGTTGGTTGTTGGGATGAGTGGGAAATTAGTTAAGGAATGAAGTTATATGAAAGGGTTCGATAACCACATCCAACACACAATCCTAATTATAATAATATTTACCATTAAAATAATTAATTAAAAATTTAACAACTCACAAAGGACATGCTATGTCTATTCGCTGCATGCAAAACTGACTAAATAAATATTAACCTTAGACTAGACAATGATATATGGGTTCAAGATTGAACATTATGTTTTTTGTTTTTCCCAGAATAGTAATTTGTAATTTGACAATGGACCAAAAGATGTACTACTAGTTAGTTCTCATTAATTTGAACTTCAATGCAAAATATCAGGACTGCATGCAATGCAACTAAAAGTGAGTTACTAGTAGTAGCAGTTAGTAGAAGCATATATACCTTCTGATTTACGCCATCTATATTTTATGTTTACTTATCTTTTAATGTCTGCAACTGCAACTGAGAGCTTCAACTATTTGAAGTTGTTGAAATATGAACCAAACCACCTCCTATTTTAACCACCTTCTACACTCTTATCCCTGCAAGAAGTAAGATATATATAAAACTTTAAATAGAGTAAACTATAACTAATAGGCTTCCTATTGAGGGGTTGAAAGACACAAGCTTGAACAAAACTGCACCTAGCTATATATCTATAGCCTCTAATTTAACTAGTACTAAAATAAATGCTTAGGCCACCAAAATGTTTTCTATAGTACTCAACATGCAAAAGCAGTTACACTGCATTACATTTAAAGTAACCTATAGCTTGTTTTTCAACATCTTAATTAAATTAAGTAAATGTTAACAAGTGCTTTTAAGACATTGTTTAGTGACTTTAAATAATAAATTTTTGTTAAAGTTTATGAAATCAATGCATTAAAAATTGGAGTTTTTAACTTTTTTAAAGAATAATTTATTTATTAGGAATCCTTAAAGAGTGCTCTAAGGGCACTCGTTAACAAGACCCTTAAATAATTCTCACATAAAATAAAATATTTCTTTTAACTCACTCTTTAGTCTTTATGAACCTATATATGCTCTATAACTCTGAACTCTATAAACCAACCAAGCTGAAAGGAATTGACTTAATGCAACCCAAGTATTTGTTTTCTTATTATGTGGATTTGGTGAAACAAATTAAGGTACAAGGGTATTGCTTCAATTATATACCTATACAAAATCTCTTGTAACAAAACAGAACTAACCTCAATAAGCAATAACCAATTTTTTACTAGTCAACAATTAGTTGGAAAATCATGAATGGCATTGACATATAAACTATTTTATGGAAAATTACAAAGGGAATGCAAAGGGTTAGAGGAAAAATGTAAAGGCATGTCAAGAACAAGAACACAATCAAATGTACATAGATTTTGGGGACACAACAATGTAGGTGCTTTGCTTTCTGCGATTTGATAAAACGTATGTGAAAGACAAGTGCTTTACTAGCCTTTAAGAGAAAGGAGCTTCAAAAGATGAATGAGTTAATTAAGATGACAAATGCTAATGAAAACTCGGTGAGAGCTTTTATCTTTTGGGAAATATAAATCGAAACTTGAAGACAGGTTTCAATGTTAAGTGAATAAAAAACAAAAAGCAGTTTTTTGCCCTCTTATAATATTTTACCAAAACTGTAATTTTTGTTCCTCAATTTCATATTGTTCAACTTTGGTCTCAATTTAAAA
Source organism: Medicago truncatula (assembly GCF_003473485.1). Lineage (NCBI taxonomy): Eukaryota > Viridiplantae > Streptophyta > Magnoliopsida > Fabales > Fabaceae > Medicago > Medicago truncatula. The sequence goes on along the minus strand of NC_053045.1, from coordinate 54,631,312 downwards.
AAAATAATAATATTATCAACCCATGGTTTAACCATCCAATATATTATGAAAACGAAAGGCCTAATTGCTGATAATTTTAAAATAATTTAGAGAACTATGTGGGAAAAGTGTCAAAATGGAGTAATTTTTCTATAATCACCTTACATGCAAAATAAATTTTATTTGGACTCAGATACATGGATAATAAAATTTAAAAAATAAATAATTTAGTCAAATTATTTAACATTAATTCTCTTTAAAATTTTATTTATTAATGTATGTATTCAAATTAAAATTATTTGAGGTTGTGTTTAGACAATCATTCTTTTGACTCTATTTATTTGTTACCGTTTATTTGTTTAGGGAGTAAAAACATTACAATGTGATATTTACTAGGTAAAGATATGGTTATCCTCGTTAAAGCATGAGTGATTATCTTGATTTGTCTCCGATTAAATCCAAGAAAATAATTTTTTTTAAAAACTTTTTTCACATTTTTTTTATATTCATTTTTTAGTGCAGCTCAAAAAATTCAAAAACAACTATACCTAATGCTTAATTGGAGAAGGCAGAGAACCTACAGTCGAGGGATAGAGTTCATTCCTCAACATCAATCACTTGAAGCAAAGAAAAATACAATTGAAAATATTCACCAAACCTCGGCAAAATTCTTGCTTCATCAACACCTTCAAATTTCATTAGAGGATAATCAAAGTTCTTGTCCCTCACCGGTCACCGCTCCTTCCTCTCATTCGAAATTCATCATTGGCAAACCATAATTGTTCACTCACGATCATAAACCCTAGCATGCAATGAGGAATTGGTATGATTAGTCCAATAATATGTGGTTACGGAAGCCTGAATGGAGATGATTTAAGAACAAAGAAATCAAGATTTAAACTAGGATTTCAAGAGGCTAGAGAAAGGGGTAAAGCATCGTCCTCCTTTGTTTCAAAGATCTTATTCTTTTGTTTAAGGTGAGTCCTTATTAGGTTTGAATCTTGATTGTAGGTTTGAACCAGTAGTATAGTTTTTGTTATGAATGATAACCGCTTGTAAAGATTAATATGAGAATTGAAGAAGGAAATATTTCAGAAATTACTCACTTAATTCTTTCTTAAGTATCATTTTAGTACACTTTTTTGTTTTTATTTAACTATGGTGTTGATAGTTTATGGGTATAATTTGTCAATAAAAACTATAGTTCCATGACAATGTTTGCATTTTGTTATGTGCAAATTTAATCTTTTAAGAAACTACATTCGGTTCTCTATGATAGTTGTTAGTACATGATAAGAACAATATGATAAAAGAGTAATCTCAACATTAAATATATGTCACACAATCTAAATTTAATATTGGTTAAATCATAGTTGAAGTCTAATTTTTTGTTAAAAGAGTTGGAGGTACGGGGTGAATCACTTTGCTTTTGAGTAATTATATTCTATTTTAATTTGTTCAAAAAAAAAAGAGTTGAAAGTAAGTTAAATTTTATTTTGAGTGAAAGAATTCGGTTAAACTTTTATTAATGTGAAGTTGAAATAAATTTTATTTTACTTAATAATCGGTAAATTGGCAAAAGAAATATGAAATCATTAGAGAGAGATAATGTATCATAGATGTTTGCTATGAAAGAAATATATAAAAAATATAATACTTTATTGGTGGATTAAAATGCGGATAAAGAAGAGAAAAACTTCGAAAATTATTTATTTCCTTAATTGGAGAGTAGTAAAAATTTAAGCTATGGATGTTGTTTTTAGTGAACAAAAGTCATAGAACAATCTCCAAATTTGCATACATTATATCTCACAAATTTGCGTGTTTCATAATTTATATTCTTAATTAATTTGTATATACACCCCTTATCAGTTATAAACAAAAATCTACATTTTAAATTCTTACAATTAATGATGTATATGGTAGTTATTATAGACAATATATAACATTTAATGAATGAATCTAAAATGTTGACTTTTCTTATAATATTGACAGGAGAGTGTGTGAAATTTGTGTGCTTAATGCTAATGAATGCCTTGACATTTTTTTCACTCCATCTCCTTTTTTAATTAGTCAAAATAAACATTAACATTCTTTTGAGTGCTTTAATATTTATCTTTTGACTGCTTTAATAAATTTGTTCTGAAGATGATTTAATATCTATTTAAGGAAGGCTTTACTTAATATTTGATAAATGTTTAATAAAACATACTCTCTTCGGTCATTATTATAAGCAAAAATTAACTTTTTAGGTTTATTCAATAAATGATGTATTTAGTCAATAATATATACCAAATACATCATTTATTAGAGTAGTATTTATCATAAATGCTTGATTATGATATTTGGAAATGGGCCCAACTTTTCCCTTTTCACATGTGAAAATTGCTTTTTTGACATGGAATACTTCCTATTGACACAAGTAATTTACTAAAAAGCTCCAAGCGGTAGTTAACTCCCGTTGGAAGAACCGCTGGCAGTTAACTGTCGTTGCTTTTTCCCCCCCAAAACCAGAAAACCCCTACCTCTCCTATTCACTCATCACCTTACCTCACCATCACCATACCTAAAAAAATCCCATTTCAAAATTTTTTTGTGTCAAATTCTTGCTTCCAAATCATTGATGATTGATTGCTAGGACGTTTCTACACACAATATGCATCAAAGAACAGGTATTACAACGTTAAAATCCACTACATTTGATTGATTTTTCTGGTTTTTTTTTTGTACTATCACGAGCTGTAGCGGTAGTTAACTACCAGCTGGGTGTGAGCGGTTGTTAACTTAAAAAATTTTCAAATGGCAGTAGCTACTGCCCAAAAAAAAAATTCCAAAACTTTTTTTCCTTTTGTTTTTTTTGTTTTGTTTATGATATTAGATACATGTTTATTAATTAATTTACAAATTATATGTTGTTTATTTATAGATACGGTTGATAATGCGAATGATGATCTGAGTGATCGAAAATCTAGTGTTGTCGATTCCGTTAAGGTTGAAGCTATCATTAAGGTCGAAGCTTCCGTGAAGGTTGAAGCTTCCGTTAAAGTAGAGGCTTCAAGCGTCAATTCCGATGTGTGTAAACTTCGTGACAACGAAGTGGATTTACGGTTATCATTAGAAGATCTTGTGAAGGTAGAAATGTTATGTTGGAGTTGGTTTGTGAACGGAGCGGCGAGCACAAATTACCGAAGACAAAGGTGAAGCATGAAGCAACGGGATCAAGAAAATGTGGGTGTTTGTTCAAGGTGCGTGGATATGTCGTGAGGGAAAACAATGCTTGGAAATTGGCTATTTTTAATGGCGTTCACAACCATGAGATGGTGCGGTATATAGCAGGGCACCTTCTTGCTAGAAGATTAATGGAGGACGACAAGAAGATTGTACATGACTTGACCGATTCTTCGGCGAAACCAAAAAATATTTTGACTAATTTGAAGAAGAAAATGAAAGAGTCCGTGACAAATATCAAGCAAGTCTACAATGAACGTCACAAATTCAAAAAGGCAATAACGGGTGACTTGACGGAGATGCAATATCTAATCTCAAAGTTGGGAGAGAATTAATATGTTCATTACGTAAGAGAAAATCCGAAAAGTCAAACCTTTCAAGACATATTTTGGACTCATCCAACATCGGTAAAGTTGTTTAACGTTTTTCCGACTGTTTTGATAATGAATTCCACGAACAAAATCAACTTGTATAGAATGTCATTGTTTGAAATAGTTGGAGACACCTCAACCTATTTGACATATTCGGTTGGTTTTGCATTTATGACGTCGGAGAAGGAGAATAACTTTACTTCGGATTTGCAAATGTTGCTTAAACTTCTTGAACCAAATAGTGATATGCCTAAGGTGGTAGTGACCGACAGGGACCCGAGTATGATGAAGTCCGTAGTAATGTTCTCCCCGATAGTAGTGCAATACTTTGTTATTTCCATGTTGGCAAAAATGTTAGATCAAGAATCATCACCGATTGAAAAGTTAAACAAAATGTTGTTGTGGTGGATGGGCAAAAGAAGATTGTCGACGTGGAAAGTCTTAGTAAGTTAGTTGATACCATATTTGATGCATGAGAAAAATTGGTTGAATCTCCTACTCAAGAGTTATATGTGGGTAATCTAGTGGAATTCCAAGATGTTTGTAAGGATCATCCAAAGTTTTTTGAATATGTTGAAACTACCATTTTGAAGCCTTTTAAGGACAAATTAGTGAGGGCATGGACGAACTTTGTGTTACATCTTGGGTGTAGGACCACAAATAGAGTTGAAGGAGCTCATGGTGTGGGGAAGGAATATTTGTCCACCTCCAAAGGTGATTTGAGTACTTGTTGGCAAAAAATAGATGAGATATTGGCAAACCAATTCGGGGAGATACAATCATCGTTTGGTAGGAGCGTTACGGTCTTGGAAAATAGATACAAAGATGTCACTTTGTACTCTGGGTTGGGGGGGTCACATGTCTAGACAAGGCATGAACTTTATTTTTGTGGAAGAAGCGCATGCTAGGAAAACCTTGTGCATCGAGAAGAAAACTTGCAGTTGTGTTCAAATGACGTCGTATGGCCTACCTTGTGCATGCTTCATTGGTATGAAAATCCGTCACAACAAGCCCATTCGATTGGATGAGATACACCCGCATTGGCATAAGTTGTATATGGGTGAAGAAGAAAGTAATGAAGATTTGTTTTCGGTCGCGGAGGAGTGGCGTGGTATCCAAGAACGTCTCGAAAGAGTTATGTTCCAAATGAAACTAGAAATCAAAGAGGGTATGTGATTGTTAGCGTTTTCAGAGACCACAATGTTGTCACCACCTCCAAGAAAAGTGCCAACCAAAGGAGCTCCCAAAAAAATCAAAACTACACGTAGGATCCCATCTAAGTGGGAGACTTTTGATTCTCAATATCCGGAAAATCAATCTTCACCGCGAAAAAAATCTTCACAACCTAAAAGAAAAGGTGCTCGCGTTGGCATTTCTCTGGTTCCAGTTCCTAAGCCTAGCTTAGTTTCAAGAAATTATGATCCATCGTATCCTATGTATTACATGCCAAAATTCATGAGACCATACATTGAGGGAATTGTGGATGTTATTGGTGACAGACATTGTGGGTTTAGGGCTATTGTCGAACGCGTGGGTTTGACGGAAGAAATTCATGTTATGGTGCGGAGAGCACTTATTAAAGAGTTGAAAGAGCATATGAACAAATACACCGAGGTATATGCGAGCGAGGACCGTTACAAGTACATTTTGGATGAATTGCATCCCCCCAAAAATCCTAGTAGCTTTGCACCTCCCGACAAATGGTTGGCATTGCCGGATATGGGACACATCGTTGCATCTTGTTACAATAGGTCGGTGGTGGAGATGACTACCGTTGATATTGGAGTCTCCGAGACTCTTTTCCCACTTAGAGGTATGCCTCCGATTAATCCAAAAAGCAACATAATTTGCATTGGTTTAATCCCAAATCATTTTGTCTTTTTTTCGTTGAAAGATGGTTGTCTACTACCTCCATCATCCACGGAGTGGAGAAATCATAGGAGCGATGAGGCAAAAACATTGGATTATGAATTCTTGGATCAACACGATCGTTTCCGAGCACTCCTGACGATCGTTTCCGAGCACTTCTGATGTTAATCCGTTTTTTGGTCGATACGCACCAACGTATTTTTTGAAATATATAATGTAATGACCAATTTTTTTTTTTTGTGATATGTAATTAACTTTTAAATATATATATATATATATATATATATATATATATAGAGGATGTATCACATGAGAATGACTTTGTTATATGAGAATGTGAGAATACAATATCAGCCCTTTAGATTAAAATGAAAGGCTTAGATTTAAAGTTCCAAAATAAACATCAGGTGGACCATCGCCTCCTTTTCTTCTCCGCGTTTGAGAAGTACATCCCTCTCTTCTATCTGTTCATCTTCAGGATTGAGAAGAACAAAAAAAAAATTGATTTCCCACCATCGATACATTAAGAACAAAGTCCTCTTTTCCTCCCGAACAAAGTCATCTTCATCAAATAAGAAGTACAATAGAAATAAAAAACAATTAAATACATATATAATTTTTGGGAAAGAAATTAAAAGAGAAAAAAAAAAAAAAACTATGCTTGCACTGGATCTAACGCCCCACTGTCGATTTATCTCTGATTATGGTTTATCTATATATATCAGCCACTACTTCTTTCCCTATCTATGTGATGTAGTTCCTTCATTTTTCCCATTTTCTATTTCTTTCTCTCTCTAATTGAAAGCGTGAATATAGAAAGTTGAATTGCAGATATCCCTTTTCTTCAATTGGATGTTTGTGGAGAAGCTTCTTAGCACCATTGTTATAATTTCTTCGGTTGCATATTTGGCCCCTTTTCTCAAACGTGAGAAGAAGAAGAAGAAACATAGAGGCAGTTGTGTTGGAACGTGGAGGAAAAAAGAAGAAGCGATGGTCCACCTGATGTTTATTTTGGAACTTTAAATCTAAGTCTTTCATTTTAATCTAAAGGGCTGATATTGTATTCTCACATTCTCATATAACAAAGTCATTCTCATGTGATACATCCTCTATATATATATATATATATATATATATATATATATATTTGAGTTTCACATTTATTAGTAATTAATGTACATTACGTGTAATGTGTTGCATAATGTGGAAAATTTGACGAATTTCAAACAATTGTGAAACGTTAACGCATTACCGGTTTTGTGTAATGTTACCAAATAATTGATAACTCATGAAATGTTGATATTTGTGATTGTTGGATGTTGTTGTTTCGGTTTGATTTTCTCTAGAATTGCCGTTTGAAATTATAGGTAAAACATGACAAATTTCCTGGGCTAAACCAGTGCAGACTGCATTGGTTCTGTTAACTGGTGTGAACGGCAGTTAACTGCCGCTGGGTTCCAGCGGGTGTTAACGGCTGGTGCTTAGGATAACAGTTGTTAACTACCATTGGGGGTAAAAGCGTCATTTACTTGTGTTAATAGGAAGTTTCCTATATTAGAAGAAGTTTGCTTTTTAGGCCCCCCAAATATCTCTTTAGGCCCCCTAAAAATACAAAAATAATCTTTATAATACATCCGGTAGTTACATACCGGTAGTGCATTTTAAATTTTCACATTTTAAACCTTCGGTATGTGCATACCGGAGGCAAATTTTCACGTTTATCGCATTCAGTAGTTATGTTATGGAGGAACATTTTGCGATTTCTCAATTACACCTCTGGTATATACATACCGTACTCAACCCACGTTGTTATCTATATAAAATGGTGCAATTTTTTAACATTTATTTTATAAGCTTCAATATTGTTCTATACCTTGCGTTTTTTGGCCAATTTTTTTGTGTTTTCATCACAATTAATAGAACAAATAGCGTTAATCTTCACTCAGTTGCAATCATTTAGAAGGTAAATCTTGCTTCTTCCTCTCTCGTATTGTTTCTGCATAATTTTTTTAGAGTTCTGTCATATTCAATGAAAAGTTTGATCCTTTTATTTCTGTAAATTTTATGAACCCTACAAAAAGTTTGTGAATTTTCCAACATAGCAGAGCATGTACATTTGAATAACAAAATCACACTATAATGCTTTGAGTTAGTGGTATTCTCGTTTTTTTTTTAAACAAATACATGTCAGAAAGCAACATATATAGTTCTTGAAAAGAACAAAGACCTCTTTCGTATTGAATTATAATGTAGTGGTATTGAATTATACATGTAAACGAGCTGGTGCGTGGTGGAGGAAGTGAGCGTGAGTGAACCACTGGTCTGGGTATCTGACGATTCTCGGCCTGGAGGAAATAAGAGAAAGAAGAACGTGTGTGAGTTTGTTGTAAGAAGCGTGATTGATGCTTACTTATCTTTGAGATTGACACTACAACACACGGAGAAAAATGTCGAAGAACGACCTCGTAAGAGAAAGAGACGGCAAGATGCTCACTTACCTTAAAATAAAAGAAGTGTTTGGTTTGTAAATGGGAAATATGTTCCTCCGGTATGTGTACCTACCGGACTGTTCGGTATTTATATACTGTATCCTTAAAAAAGGTTAATATCGTAATTTTGGGGGGCCTGTAGAGATATAGGGGGCCTAAAAAGTAACGTTCATGTCAGAAAAGCAATTTTCTTCACATGTCAACTAAGACCGGCCCAAAACCCGATTCGACCCAAAAAAAAAAAAATCGAGTGAAGTAAATATCAATTTGCAAGAGAAAAAGAGTGAAGGAGAAAGACTATGGTCAAGAAACGAAGTTGAAAGCTTGAAGCATAGCAGAAAAGTTGAAGTAAAATCAGTTCCACAAAATGACACTGGACGATGATAGCTCCATTTACGTTGGCGGTCTTCCCTACGGCGCCACTGATGAAACTATTCGCACTGTCTTCAATTTGTATGGTGCCATTCTTGATGTCAAGGTAGTCTTTCACTTTTTTATTTTTAATTTTTAATTTTTTATTAAACCCTTGTTAATTATTTAATTTCTTTAGCTAATAATCGATTCAACTAATTGGTTTTCATTTTTATTGATAAAGTTTTTTTTTGTTTAATCTCAGATTATCAATGACCAACGTACAATTGGGAAATGCTATTGTTTTGTTACTTTCACAAACCCTAGGTCTGCAATTGATGCTATCAACGATATGAATGGAAGAGTATGTAATTTATCATGTTATTATGTTTTTTTTTTTTTTTTCATAGTATGTATTTTATGTTTTTTTTTTCATAGTATGTAGTTTATTTATGTTAATGTTTGGTAATTATTGCTGTGATGTGGTTATGATTTGAGAGTTTTTCGTCTTGACATTGTTGTTATGAATCAGACTATTAATGGCCGTGTGGTTAAAGTTAATGGGGTCAAGTCTCGTGGAGGTGGCAGTGGCAGATCAAATTTTGGGAGAGAAAGAGAACGTTATTATCATCATAATGATGAAAGGAATGGAGATTGGGATCGTGGCGGCAGAGATCGAGAGATTCGAGACCAAGATTATGATCGTGTCAGAGATAGAGAGATTCGAGACCAAGATTACGATCATGTTAATGAGAAAGATGGATACAGGAATAGAGGCAGTGATTGGTCCAGAGGTGGTGATTGGACTCGACAGCATCAGAGGTCTCGAGACCGTGATAGGTCCCGCGACCGTGATAGGTCTCGAGACCATGATAGGGATAGGGATAGAAGAGTCGAGCATATGCAAAATTATGATGGTCAAGCTAGAGAAAGCATGTTAGTCCGTGATAGGTCCCGAGACCGTGACCGGGATAGGGATAGAAGAGTTGAACACATGCTAGATTATGATGGTCAAGCTAGAGCAAGTATGTTAGGTCGTGATAGATCCCGAGACCATGATAGGGATAGGGATAGAAGAGTTGAACATATGCAAGATTATGATGATCAAGCTAGAGAAAGCGTGTTAGACCGTGATAGGTCCCGAGACCGTGACCGTGACAGGGGTATAAAAGTTGAGCATTTGCAAGATTATGATGATCAAGCTAGAGAAAGCATGCTAGATCGTGATGGGTCCCGAGACCGTGACAGAGATAGGAGTAGAAGAGTTGAGCATTTGCAAGGCTATGATGATCAAGCTAGAGAAAGCATGTTAGACCGCGATGGGTCCCGAGACCGTGACATCATGGTTAGGGATAGAAGAGTTGAACATTTGCAAGATTATGATGATCATAGAGAAAGCATGTTAGATGATGATTGGAATCGTGATGGTGATAGGGCTGAAAATGAACTAGAAAACAGCAGGGTACAGGGTGGAGATGTCGATAAAGACCGTACCTTAGATGTGGATCCAGACAAAAAGAATGATAGGATTAGTGATCCTGATAAAAGTTTTGACGAACATAAAAAAGAACAACCGAGGAGAAACATCGAGTAAGATTTCCTCTGTTAATTTTCTCTAACATTAGTTAATTTTCAACTGTTCTTCTTTGGTTTACTTATGCTTCATACATATTTATTTTGCCTGATTTTCCTGCAGTTTGAATGTGACAAATCAAAATAGTCCATCAGATTCTAATGGGGACCACAATGATGAGGTAATGTGATATAATTGCGATCATTTGTGAGTTCCTTTAATGCGAGCATTCACGATTTTCTTGTTCAGATAACACAATGTCATAAAATTAACCGAGACTGATTCTGGCACATTTTAATCTCGTTTTTACTTGCTTTTGTGGTCTTCAGGTAGAAGATGAATTAGAGAGGTCAATTCAACTGCTTGATCAACTAAAAAAGGAGGTTTGTAGTCTCTTCAAAACTAAAATGAATGAATAGTGGAAATTTTTCAATATGGCGATGTCTGCTCTAGAAGGCTGCTTTATGATAATGTGCAGATGTTCTATTCTGAACAAGTTCACTTTCTGAACATGTGCATTCAAAGGCTTCCCAATATTTTAATGTTTGATAAATGCGTTAGGATATCACATAAAATAATATTCATCTGATTCCAAGCGCTCTAGTCTTTAATAAGTTGTTTTTCTCCTCTTTTATGTGTTGGTGGTGCTGAAAAGTGGAATTTTGTCAGGTTTCTAAGCTGGAAGAGGGATTGGAAGAAAGAAGACTTAATGTTATGGAGTTACAAAAGCACTCTAAGGTACCTTCTCATTTATTTCCAAGCATCAAATTTTGAGATTGATTACTGTACTTCCAACATCCTTACTTTGAACACAAAAGCTGTTTTATATTCTGATCTAGAAGATATTAATCGCAGAAAATGGAGGATGCAGTGATTACTGCAAAGAAAAAATCTTTATATCGCCAGATGCAGTTGACCAAGGTAATATCTAAGTTTTAACATCAATTTTAACATCAAATTTGTAAATGCTATTGCTAACATTGGGCTTGGGAAAATGATCCTCAGCTGCATGAATGTTTTCTTCAAGTGCACGATTCCACGGAAAGACTTAAAACCAGTGAAAAAGAACTCCAGGTTTGTGTCTTATATATATTTCTGATTTACATTTGAAGCTGCAAATCACGTCCTGTGACTTTGTATAATGTTTAAATTTCACAATGTGGCTTAGGATATTTTTTCTTTTACAATTTCACATTATTTTGTGAACGTTGTTGAAAAATCTCTCTGCAGTTTTGTGGCAAGTTCTCCATTTATTATTAATTTTACTTTACAAATTGTTGTGATTCCTTGAATTATGGTGACAATATAGAATCATTATATAGTGCAGTTGTATGCAGGACTTGTATTCTTAAGATTCTTTTTATATAGCTTCACTTCGTTTATCCCTTTTCCAAAAAGTTATATTTTCCATGGAAATATCTCTGAAATTAAATAGTATATTTCTCTTTTGTATGTTTTTCTCTTTAAAGTGTTAGCACGGGTATTTGTATTTTGAGGCCAATGACATGCAATTGATTTTCAAAGAATAAATTTTATTTGAGAGAGTTAGATAAGCATGAATATAGATGATAAGAAATCCTATGAATGATTAGAAAATCAAGACCACATTATTTTAAGCAATGTTTCCATTAATTAAGCTCCATAAAGGGGTCTAAAATAAAACCATCTTATGCCATAGATTATGGTGGCGAAAAATTGGAGAAATTTAAATACTTATGTGCGAAGCTGTAATGTAATGGAGATGCAAAAGTAGCTATTAGGAAGTGAATTCCTTGTTATCAAGGAAATGGCTGATATAGTTCTCCCCTGAGATTTGAATGATCTCTGATGGTTGTTCATCATTATTGATTTGACCTTGTGAATATGGTCTTGGTTTGGTGTTGTCTTATAAATTTAGTGAGTTTAGTTGCTCTTATAATCCAGCTTATTTCTTGTTTTTCTTCATTGTTATGTATTTCATTAACTTGTGCTGGTAGCATATGCTGAGTTAATTTTTGTTGGTTTGCAGGCTCTAGTTGAATCAATATTGCTCGAGAGTGACGGTGATGGTGGTCTTGGACAACTTACAAATGGAAGTCTTGATGGTAGATAGTTGTTATTATTACCAGAAATACCAAAAGTATGAAACCATTTTTGTACAATGTGTTGTCTCTTTAATTGCCTAGTGGTTTTTACTATCTCACTAGCTCCATGTATGGTTAGATTTAGCTTTGGTTGCTTTTGAAATTCATACTATATTGTGCGGAGATTTTTTATTTTTTTCACCGACAAGCAGTGCTATAATCTTTCGATGTTCAGATTGTCTGTATGATGCTTAAAATAAAGTTTAGCACATAGCATCTTGATATGTAGAGAAAAAAAAGACTGGATTGATTAAAAAGTTCCTTTTATTTTTTCCTTTTCAATTCAATTCTAGTCTCTGCAAATAGTATGAATAAATTTTTTATTATATTTTTTTGAGTGTTTGTCAAGTTTATTGGGAAAACTGTTATTGTAACTTTTGATTTTTACGGCAGAAAACAAGCTATTCAAATTTCACTCATTGAATTGACCTGCTTATTTGTCTTCTCATCCTCGAACAGCTTGTTTGGTTTTCTGATAATATGTGTTTGGTTCTTTTTGGAAAGGGATCCAAAACACACGTTTGGACAAAAACTCATATTTTTTATTTCAATTTTGGAGGGTCAAATATTGATTTTATCATTGTTTAGATGAATGATTTAAAGGAGAATTGGTTTTGTTTGTAAAATTGATTCTATTTGAAGCTCGAATTTGTTGATTTTGGCTTCTACAATGATTTTAGTCTAAATTTATTGTTAAACCCACTTTTTTACAAACACGTTCAAACATAAATCACTTTATATTCCACTCACTTTTATTTAGAATCAATTTTACAAAATCTATTCAATCAGATTTATATATATATGGTTTAAAACCTCAGTAATAGTGTCCATTTTTCAAGATTTAAAAAAATGACATTATATTGATAATCAATTATATTTTGTGGTTTTTTTTATATAAAGAAGTTAATTTGTGCTTGATTGCAATCCCAAAAATTAGTTTAGCGTGTCACGTCAAAAAAACAATAAGTTTTTATCGTTCTCTTTTATCTATTCACTGTTAGATTTTTTTTAAGATATACACAATAGTTTCATCATATTTGAACTTTATTTTCCTCTTTTCCTACACCATCCACAATGGAGTTTGGCTTATACTATAAACATTAGTATCTCATAGGTACTTCTATTAGGGAGAAATCTAAAATGATACCTATTGAGAAGAGTGACTCACATAATCATTTTCTCTTTGTGATCCCACGTGTTTTAATATTAAAATGTGATGATATATATTCAATATTAAGTAAAAAAAAGCATGGCACTTCGAGTTCGATATGCATTTTTTTTTTCTTTTCAAAACCATTAGATTATATATTGAAAGAGTCGTATGAAAAAGGGGTATTTACGATTTTATATAATTATAATACTCTATTTTAGTATCACAATTCTTTTTTGCTTTGGTTTTTCATAGCAGAGACATTTAACAACAACATTGAGTTATTATTGATAGATAATATAAGTTATTAGTGAATTTTATAAGAAATGTGTGACATGGATTGAGGATAAAATTGATAACTTCATTTTCTCTATATCTCTCTTTTTCTATTATATTATTAATATATCACGTCTATCACATACTTTTTTTTTCTCTTTTTTTTCTCTTTCAAGTTGTTTGGGGGGGGGGGGGGGGGGGGTGGGTGTTTGGCTGAAATGGATGCACCATTTTATTCTCATGTTTATCTCAATCTTCTTTTTTCTTTTTTTTTTTTTTTTTTTTTTCAAGTTTCAATACTTTGCTCTCTTTATATTTCATGGTTTAAATCATTCACACATTATTTCCTATTTTTGGTTCACATGAGGATCTTAATCATGGGTGTCCAAAAATAATTTTGCTTTAGAATTTTACATTAAAATGCTGAATATGTTGGTAACTTGGTATAGTATAATGTAAGTAACTAGCTAGTAGCTAGATGCTTCAAGGCATGTGCTTGGTGAGAGGGAATTTTTTGTTTCTCAACCTGCCCTCTCTTTATTATCGAAAGCACTTTGTCTCTCTAGGTAGTGTATTTTTGACAACGTGTGAAGGTTGCATAGATAGCATTTTTGCAAGATAGCTAAGCTCCTCTGTATATAAAATGGTTTGATAAAAAAAAAGGTACTGAATTTTGAATGGTTTAGTTCTAGGTTGGTCCTATATTGTTTCCTGGATTAAATTGGACAAATATGGTGCACACATGCATGTTTTATAATAGGTAGTTTTTGTAAAAAAAAAAAAAAAAAAGTAAAGTAAAGTTCTATGATAGATAGGTAAAATATCCGTTTACCACTCGCAATATATTTAAGAGAAATGTTAACGAGTGTCATAAAGACACTCTTGAAGAACTTTAGATAGTAAGCTTTTGTGGAAATTTATCCATTTAATGCATCGGAAATTGAAGTATTAGATTTTTTTTCAATAAATAGTTTCTTAATTAAGAATCCTTAAAGAGTATCTTGAAAAAACTTGTTATCAATAAATAGTTTCTTAATTGAGAATCCTTAAAGAGTACTATCTTGAGTGCATTTGTTATCAATAAATAATTTCTTAATTAAAAATTCTTAAAAGAGTATCTTGTGAGCACTTGTTAGCAAGACACTATAAAGTGCGTAACATAAACTCGGTAAATAAAGTATATTGAGATAGAGTAAATGTAATTCCAAACATGGTATGATTCGTTAGTTTACCAATTGGTTATGAGGAATCATCTGCAAATAAAGAGATTCACCCATCACAATCACAAGGAAAGAATTTGGTACATTGGAATTGTTTGTGCATGAAATTTCAACAAGTCATTGGCTGAAATGTAGTGGGGGAATCTCAAACAAAAAATGTCTCAAATTAAAATATCTGTTTCATTAAAATATTGGTAATGACAAAAAAAAAACTTCGAATAAAATATCAAACATTCGTTGAATTAGTTTCTACGATTGCACGCAGATTAGACCAATTTTAGACCAAAAATGCTAAAGTTGAAACTTTTACAGATTCTGTTGTTGCTAAGATTGTTATTATTGATAGAATTAAAGGGCATATATGTCTAGCTGATAAAACCAGAAAACCCGAAGAGTCAGAATCTGATTCTTCCCTCTGTGGACCGTTGTAGTAGTACATAACAGAACAGTACAAAATCAAAACAAAACAAATCCTCACTTTTCTGTCCTTTTTAACCCACTAAAAACTGCATGCAATATGCCCTATTTACCTGCTACATAAAATTCATCCAAAACTAACTAAGGATATTTAGTTCTGCATAGCTTTCATTTTATTTAATTAATTATCATATCATTTTTTTTCTTGAATGATGAATAGTCTAACAAACCAAGATGCATAGGATTGGAAAACAAAATCCTCTATATTCTAATTTCTTAAAATTAAATAATGATAACTATTATTATTAAGGCCTAATTAAAATTTGAGAGTGATTTCACTCCCATTGCTCTCTTCAACAAACCCTTTCCTTTCCCCTTCATCCTCAGAACTCCCCTCTTTCCAGCTACTACTCTCCGATGTCTTCCCATTTTCGATACTATCCAACCCGTCTCCACATGTCTCCGGTGAACCTTGTCCGTGTGGCGTGGTCTTGTAGACATGGTGCATGTGATGAGGCGGCGGAAGTAGCTGCTGCGGTGGCGGTGCAGTAGTGTAGTACTGATCTTGGCCTGGTGCAGTGCAGTAATGTGGCAGAGTGAGATGATGAGAAGTAGGATGACCACCATAGAGAGTAGGTGTTCCTCCTGCATGAGCTGCAGTTGCATATTCTGGTGGGACCCATATTCCTCCTAAAACCACTAACTGTGCTGCTGGTGCACCATTTTGTGCACTTGGACTTGGTCTTCTTGTGTGAAGCCTATATTTCTGTTCAATAACAAACATATACATATGTAAAATTAAATTTCTTTTTGAAATAACCAAAAACAAAGTAAAATACAAAGGTTCGTTATAAATTGTCAGAGAAGGAAGTAATTACTAGTACATACAGTACAGCAACAAACAACAAAGGTGCTGTTTTGTTTACCTGCAGATGGCTTTTAACTTCATCATTGGTCAAACCATCAACCTTCATCAACTCCCTTATCTGTTTTGGTGTTGCCACTACAATAAAACAAACATATAAATATAAAAAAAAAAAAAAGTTAATGATGAATTAATTGATGAGCATGATATATATTTAAAAATATATATATTTTTAGTCTATCTATTTAATTTAAATTAAAAAAACCTTTTCCTAATAACATTTGACTAAATTTCACATCTCTGCTTGATTCTGGTTATCATGTCCCATTTGAAAAACTATTGTGTCCCTTAAATATATAATAATTTTAAATTACTAGAATTGTTTATTTCTTTTCAAATAGGACCATAGTTGATACTAGTGGTATTGGGGGATATTAAAAATCAAAGTTAAACAGATCATATACATAAGACTATTTTATAAGAAACATATAATAAGGATTAAGTTGTAATTATCATGTGATGATTGTGATCTTTAGTACCTTGAGATCCACCAAGCATTTGAAGAGCATTAACAAATCTACGGTGCAAGTCTGGTGACCAACACCTTCTTGCTTTCCTATGAGTTTGGTTTGAATTATTGCTTGTTGTCTGAGTTTGTGATGATGCTACTGGACTTCCTTTTCCTTGATTATCAACTTCATTCCCTGAATTTGTTTTCCCTTTTTCTGCTTCTCCAACATGTTTCTTATCCTCTTCTTTTTGAGTAGAAGCTAGTGCTAGTTCAGGAAGACCCTGACCTTGACAAGATGAGTTATTTCTTTCTTTTGAGAATGGGAGAAAAGCTCCACCATTTCTATGTTTAGGACTAATGTTAAATCCAATATTGTTATTGTTATCATTATTTTCTTTTGTTGAATTTTGTTGTTGTTTTGTTCCTAATTCACTTGTTTGGCTCCATAATTGTGCACTTGTCATCCAATTTGCCATATCACATACATTATTATTTGTTGTCTTTTCCAATGTTTCTGATGATGTTAATTGCTTCACTGGTATGAACTCTTCTAGAATTGGTTTTGCTCCTTGATTCGATCTAAACGCTTGAAGTTGCTGCTTCGATGCTTCCATTGCTGAAAATTGTGCACGAGAAAAATTATTAATTAAAGTGACACTAACGACAATTTTACAAATATGTCAAATAAGATTTGAACTCGGTCTCTTGAGACCTCGGACAAATAATTAAATAGTTTGTTACATATAAAAGAAAGAAAAGGTGGTTTGAAAGTGTACCGTTTGTGAGAAGTTGCATGCAGAGAGGAAGCTCACGTTTGAAAGCATCGATTTTGAGACGTTCTTCTTCTAAGCGAGAAACAAATTCTTCGAGTTTGTAGCTTTGATCACTTTGTTCTCCAAATGATTTCAGTAACATGGAGTAGCTATGTGGCTTGCAATCCAAGCCTAGTTCAGATGATGAAGCCATTCTTTGTTAAAAAAATAAATTATAAGCACTGTTTTTTAAGATATAGATATGTTCATATGACAAAATAGAAAAGAAGGTGGTTTGTATGTAGGAAGAAACAAGAGCAAAAGAGAGTGTTTGGCTTATTGCTTTGTAGTTCTTGTGGGGGAGAGGGAGAGAGAGACAGAGAGAGATATATAAAAGGGAAGGTATGTTGGTTTATGAACTCAAGGAGGATCAAGAGAGGATCATCTTCTTTTTAGAGGTGAGTTTAGTGGGAATAAAGTTGGTTTATGTGAGAGAAAGAGACAAAAGAAAAAGTATGAGATAAAGCAGAGAGAATTGTAACTTCCTTACAAAGAAGCAAGAACCAATGGAAAACATAGGGCTAAATAGTCTTTTTCATCCTTAAATGTTAAATAAGTACATACATATATTAAAATTACAAAATCATATGTAAATTTGTCTTTGTTTTTTTTAAGTCATTTGAATTCTCAAGTCATGTGTTTTTAGTTGGCTAGTTTTTGTTATCCCTTTGATTCTTAGATGAAAGAGACCCTGATGAGTTTATTGGAAGCTAAGTAAAGTCTGACCAATACATAAAAAAAAAAAAAAAAAAAAAATCAGTTAGTTAGTTTGTTTTGTTTTAATAAAAATCTGTTGGCTTATTCAAATAAAAAAGTTTTAGTAAAAATTTATTGGTCAATACATAAAATTATCACAAAGAAGACACTAATGTGTTAAAATTTTTGATAGATTTAAGGATTATTGTGTGAAATTTTCACATATTTAGCATGAAAATTATTGTTTATTCAAAAAAGTGTAAGAAAACATGAGAAAGAGGGAATCAAAGAGTCTGACATTAAGGGGTACTCATGTGCTTGTAGCATGGTTTAAGAACCTCTTACTGAGTGTTCTTTAATTGTACGAATTTAAAAATCACCAATACAAAAGATGATTCTCCTTACTGTTACCTCTTTTTTTCTTCTTTACTCTCCTTTTTATCTTCCTTGTTGTACTACTTTTATTTTATGTTGGCTTTCTTTTCATAAGAGGTGTGTGTGTGTAAATGAGATTCATATTCTCCTACAATTTCAAATCAAAACCTCATTAATGGTTAATATCTTTTCCTGCCTTTCTTTTCTTTCCTTTATATATTTTTCTTCTTTTCATGAGATCTAATATGCTTTATTACCCACATATCCATGAGTTTTTGGTTCAAAAGTCTTTGAGGATTAAGTACAATATAAGGATGCATACATATCCTTTATCTAATGCTCTAACTACTCTTTCTCATAGATAAAATTTACATTGCTCTCTCTTGAGACTCATATTTGTTACTAAGCCTATCGACACTCGAGCGTAGCAGAGCGGAGTAAATTTGTAAATTGGACGATAATATATGAATAAAAAAATTATACTATGTTGTCAAAGACGTGAGTACAATTGATCGAACTTCTTGATGAATTTTTGTGTTCTTAGTTTATTTATCGGCTTTCTTACTAAACCATAACATATCCTTTGTTACTAATTGATATGTTATGGTTGCATATATGCATGCATGAAGTTACTATGGCTCATCATGCTCAAGAAATGAGCAATATGAAAGCAGACGGATATGCAGATGCTGGCTACGTGTTATGCAATAATTGTTGTGATTGTCGAAACCCAAACCCAAGTATGCTCTTGCAGTGGCAGCAGGAATTAATGAACCTATCATGATTAATTAATTAATTGCAAAGACTTTATGAATAGTGGGGGAGCATATACCATCATCAACATAATTTTTACCAACAAGGTGAATAAAGAGGAGAAGGAAAGCACATATTCAAATAGGTTTATAGTATCAATCCAACTTGCAACTTTTTTCTTTTCTTTTGAGTCCAAAAGTTGCATAATTGTCATGAATTTGAGTGCATTCATGAAGAGAAGAGGAGGAATATCTAATCTAAAAAATGAGACATTCACCATATAGAATAAAATATTTGCCTCCAAGGAAGGAATATCTTAGTTCCAATTCTGCGACTCTAAATTAAGGGAACACACGAAGCTTAAAGGGGAGGAAAAAATAAATCACATTGTAAGTAAAAAAGAATGGTAGTGGAGCCTAGCAAAGGGGAATCTTCTTCTGCTACTCTCTTTTTTGAAGTGGGTAAGAAGCTAACAAGATTCTCTTTTACATGTTGAACGAATTTTAGTAATTTTTACTTGGGTTTTTCAATTTTTATTTATTTATTTAAAAGATGTAGTTTATTGATTGGATCACGTATAATTTAGCTTGATTCTTTGCTGGTTTTACCTACACAAGCAAGATAAAACGATCATTTTTTTGGTAAAATGATTTGTAAAATATTAGAGTCAGTTTTTTGTTTTTCAAGGTTTGGAGACTATTTTTTAAAGAGAAAATTTATGAGACTGTATTTTTATACGGTTGTCAATTTAATAAAAAAATAATCTATATCTTTTAATTAATCAAACACTTAGTTTAGTTTTTATATTTTAATCGTTTAAATATTGTGGAGAATTGTCTGTGCTTTAATTTTTCTTTTTTTTAACCTCTAAACTATTTTTTTATTTTGTTTGAATTTATATCACTCGTTTTGTTAAATTGTGTTATAATTTGTCTAATAATGTTGGCTTAGTGGAAACAACTTCACAAGTGAGGATCCTTCAAAAAAACTTCATAAGTGAGGAGAATTGCATATAAATATGGTGGATTCTTTGGCACAAATTTAATTTTTTTTGTTACATTCTTTGGTACTATTATTACCTGATAATAGAGAAGGCAAAAATTTGACCAAAAAAAAAAGAGAAGGCAAAAAATACTTAATAACCTCATTTATTATCCAAGTATAAAATTGATACAAAAGTTACAAATAATGATACATTAATCAGTTTATATGGGAAGGAGATAACAGAAACTAAAGCAAGAGGGAAGAACTAACAAACTACAAAAAAAGGAATAACCAATTCTGTTAATTATAACTGATTTAAGTACAACCACTATGTCATATCTAATAAATATGTTGATTTTGTACCAAATAAGGTGGATGAATCAGAAATCAGAATTAGTTATGTGTAAGTTTAGTACATAGTAGCATTTCATTTTTCTGAAAACATAAACCACCATGACTTTCTCTTTGGATTGGATAAGTTTGAATTTTGGACCGTCATCTTCAACCCTAGTTTGGTCGCTATGAGGACTGGCCGGTCATGAAACCACACTAGATCAGTCTAAAGATGATAAATTTTAATGAACTCTTATATGTGTTATCCATTTTTTATTATTATAAAATATATCTTTGTTATTGGAAATGGTAAAAATTCACATTTGGATCATTTTTTAGAGGCTCATAGATGAACCCCTAAATTTAATTGTGAAAAAAATAACTTAAAACTGATGAAACATACATATTAAAATCTTGAATTGAAAATAGTATGTATAGGCCAACTTCATGTAAGGTCAGACCTTTAAAATAGGGTAGGCTGCAAACTTTTTAAGAGTCTATTAGATAAAAAAAAATCAAAATATATGTCATAATAATAAGATCAAACTACACGCCTAAAAAGATCGAACTACATACCATAAAAAATTTATTTCAGCCTATAAAATTGGTCTACTTAAATAAATATGAATAATACTTTTGTTATTACATTTATTATTATGTTATATTTTATACTTTAAATTAAATAAAAAGGTTGCTAACTTTTTCTGGTAATTTAAACTTATTAGACTACATTAATATTTAGCTTATTTAAATGTATTATTATAAACTTGAATTTTTTTTAATAAGCAAAAAAATCTTAACCCTCAATCAAATCATAAGGTGTGCAAATGGAGAAAAATATAGTTACAATCGCTAAGAGTCGTAAAAAGAACCATAGGAAAAACTCTCCAGCCTTTCCAAAACCAAGACACACAATTTAACTCATACGACCACCATTGATTAAAATGATAATTGAAATCAAGTAACTTTGATCTCGGCCACCACAAGAGTGAATCTTCATCTTTCCAACAATGTGCATTACAGATGATTTTTTTCTGCTAAAAATGTTTGGAATTCCTCTCTTTCCACAAAAGCCAAACACAAACAAATCAAATAATTTTGAAGTATTTCCTTCAATTTCTTTGAATTCAAAAATGACGACCTCAAAATTGAAAAGCATGATCATGGAGTTCATTTGATAAAACATAAGAAAATACGAACCAATTTAAAATAATATTCTAAATTCTCCAAAAATCTACGGTTAAAAAAAAAAAAAAAATGTTGCAAAGTTTTTACACCTCCACATCCTCCTACACAATCTTGAGAATTATTATCCATGACACCTCACCTTAACAAATCATCTTTTGTTGGTAATTTGTTCTTCAATAGTCCAAGGTCATACACAAGTATATTGTGTTTTATGGAACTTTCTTATTCCATAAATTGAAATATGATATTATATGGCAGAGTCCTTATTTAAGTATGCTCATATGAAATAGATATTTTAGTAGGCTTATAGATTATACTTCAAAAAGGTCATACACTAGTATAAAAATAAATCTATATAACAGGCTACAAATGTGGCCTAGGCCTTGAATTTTCTCATCAAGCTAGACTCTAGTCTTACAAAGTCGATATCGGCCTAGGCCTTGAATTTTCTCATCAAGCTAGACTCTAGTCTTACAAAGTCGATATCGGCTCAGCGTATTTCCACTCCTAATTAGGGAGGGTTAGTCACTTTTGTCATCCCTACTCCTAATTATTATTTGATGAGAGATATCACTATCTTTTTCATGGTATATCATCAATTTTAAAATATCCTTACAAAAGTGGTTGATGTTGCAAGATATTATATTTTCATTGGATATTAAGCCAATTCCATACGTATACTATGTATTATCCCCTTTTAAGTCATTATATAAGACTGCAAAATATATTTTATAATTGAACTACACCTCATGATTATAAACTATGAAATACAAATTAAAATTAATATTGGTTCAAGTGTTAATATCCCTAGCTTCGTTCCTTTCAATCCTATGGGTAGTTATGTTATCCGTATATACGAACATCATTCTGGCACATGGGCTGAACATAGTGGAACGAATGAGTTAGACTGCTCCTAACAATATTGTACGAAACTTTGAACACAAATAATATGTAAAACTCACCTTCAATTGCAAATAGCACTCTTGTTTAAATTAAAATAAAATGTCTGAAATCGTATATTTCATAGGATGCTAAAAACAAAAGAGTATATGATTTTGAAATAGAAAATAAAAAAGGAAAGAGAGAGAGCATCGAATTCTCTGAGGTTGCAATAAAAATGGTTGGTTGCTTTCCAACTTCAGTCTTCTAGTACAAGCTACACTCCAACCCACACCTTTTCTTCATATTCTTCTTTTTTTTTTTTCTTCTTTTCTCTCTAGAAAAGAAAAGAAAAAAGACTCTAAAGAGAAGAGATTATCATCGAGACAGACAAGTGTCATAATATTCTCACACATCGTTGCCCCTCTGAATATCCCTTTTATATGGCCCATTTTACATAGCCTGTCAGAATATTCTTACCTTCTGACATTGTCCTAATCGCTCCTGCTTAGTGCTCATGGCATGCATTTCCCATTTTTTAACTCATGATATTCTTTTCATATGTATTACTAGACTAGATTATTATTTGCTTAAAAATATATTCAGTTTGCTGATCGTAAATTATAAATATAATGATTTGGTTCATGTATCAATGATCAGTTTTGAATTATGTGAAATTAATATTGGAATTAATAGAGGTCGAATTTGATTTATTTGGTTTGGTTGATATTCGAACATAAAAAAAATATCAAACTAATTCAATTGGTTTGTATTGGATATTAAGTTTCATTGAGACATTGGTTCGATTCTTACACTTTTACTAATAGCAAGGACTCCAACATATTGTGAATATGCTCTTACCTTATCTTAGAATTTGAGTTAGATCTAACTCAAATCTATAAAATTGACTTTTAAGATAAAGATTGGACTCAGATATAGACATATGTTCATTCAATATGTGATTTGAATGGCTCTATGGTGGTATTATAATAGCAGGTGGTCCAATAGTTTTTGGATAAACTTTGATATCTTCTTAAAATTTGGATTGCCTCAACTCTTACAAAATTGGCTTACGATGCAGGAATGATCGGCTACTCCTTATAAAGACATATTTATATCATACCTCGTTCAAATGAGACTTCTTAATACAAGATCTCACGCCTAAGAGTGAACATTTGAAACATGATTTGACCACATGTCTCGTCTTTTCTCTTTTTTCTCTCTTAAGTTTATTGGTGTGATTTTGAGTACCAAATTCAAAACAATTGACGCCCACCGTGGGGTAGCGGTTGAAGTTTGTCAGTGAGGACCATTAGTACCAAAGGTTACATATTTAAAATGGTAGTGAGTACGGTTCAATGGAAGTGTTTGAAAGTATTGAAAGGTTTGAAAGGTGAGACGGTTATGTCGGTCAACCTAGCACAATCAAAGGTTGCAAAGTGTTAAGAGAGGAAGCCTTGATGGTCAAGTTCGGCGGTGATGTGTGTTCTCAAAGGTGAAGTTCATAGTAGAGAGACAGAGGTAATAATACTCATGTTCAGCCTACGAGGCAAACATAATAATGATGTTTTTATTCAAGTTGCTCTCTAGACATGCACCTAGAAATATTGAACCGTAGTCAATTATCGTTTAACGTTTTTTAAATCAATATCCAATTTAAAGATTTCCGATTTAAAAAACATTGAATGCAATTGACTACCAATTTTAAAAATGTCAAACGACAATTGACTAGGATTCGATGGATGTATGTGAACAATTGCTAAATGTCTAAAAAAGCAATCACCATAACACATACAGAATCATATATTCAAATCCATAAGCCCAGCAAAATTAGGCCATGAGTAGACTACCAAACAAAAAATCCATTTCATTCGAGATATTTCTTAAATGCCCTTGCAAATTTTCTCTCATTTTCCCAAGCAAATTTTGATTGGAAGAATAATAATTCGTACGAGGAAGTAAATAAGGGAATGATGCTTTTTGTCTTAGAATCAAAAGCCTGAAGGGAAAACAAAATAAACAAGCAAAAGGCAAGTTAGCGTCGATACAAGTGATAAAGGTTTTTTATACATTGGGATAGTGTAGGCAGATCATTGATTCATAATTGGAATGAGAGGTCTCTATATATATAATAATTACTAATAAAAGAGAATGCTATTTCAACAACATTTTTCTTAAAACTTTTTCTCTCTCTCGAATCAAATTGAACTATTGTAAGTTTTTCTTTAATACAATTAAAACAATTAAATTCATGGAGACAAAGTGACCATTGTTGAATTTTTGTTGGTTATCAACAACTCTATTTAAGGAGGTATTTGTAAGATGAATCCTCTATAAGTCTTTCACCTTCTCCAACATCCAAATCACTTGCATATATGCATGTATAAGTTTCTTTATTAGTGAAGATTTTTTAGTTTTATAAAGTATATCCATGAAATTTCTTTCCGACATATGCTTATAGAGGGCAACAAGTGTGCAGGTTTCTTAGCCAAACTCTAGTCACGACAAGAAAATACTAGATTTGCTACCGAAATCTTGCTAGAGATATCTTTTCTATTTTCGGTTCATTAGCTATGCCTATACTACAAACAAAACTATCTTAGTTAATACTCCCTCCATTTTTAAATATAAGCAAAATTGACTTTATAGGTTCATTCATTTAATGATGTATGTAGTTCATGATATGGACCATACATCATTAAATGAATGAACCTAAAAAATCAATTTTGCTTATATTTTAAAACGGAAAGAGTAATACTTAATTTTTTTAAAACAAGACAGTTTCGACCATTTTTTTTCTTTCAGTTCTAAAAAAACAAAAAAAACAATTTGTTGTACTAAAAAAATCATTTTTTTGACATAGATGAAAATAAAAAAATAAATACTTAAATTAAAAAACAATTCGTTCAGTATCAACCATTTTTTCTTTAAAAAAAATTCTATCTTTCATCGATTTCATCTTCACAAACAAATACGCTCAAATCAATTCTTCGCACCATCAACGATTCATTCAATGGATCTTCATAAATGTCTTAGATCTCGTTCTTCATTACCGAATCTCTGATTCACCATCACCAATTTTGTTTCATCGTCGAATCCCTGATTCAACGCCAAATCAATAACTGATGTTATTGTTCGCATAATCATGCTCATTATGAGAAGTTATAGTTATCATTGGTTCTCGATTTCACATCATAACAGTTCTCACCTTTTCTCGATCTGCTATCGCATAATTGTGCTTGTTCCAGGATGTTCTGAATCGCTAATCGATGTTCTCAGTTTCGCAACTGAGGTCGTATTTTCTCCAATCTACTATCAATCTAAGGTATACTGACTTAACTTCTCTTTTATGATTAATCAATTCAATTTGTTGTTGTGAATTTTTTAATTTAACATGTGTGATTATTATGAATAAGGATTTAGGTTGTGTTTGATTTTGATTAATCAACTCAACAAGATATCCAATCATACAAATTACACTATTTAAAACTTTATTACAACACAAAGGCACAAGAAGAGCCTCATGAAAGGAACAAACACACTACAACAGCACAGAATGGAAAAAAAAAATAGGAAAAAACTCTAAAGGTACAATGGATAACAATAAAAAAATATGTCTATGACAAAGCACTGGGTCTCTTGTTCAGAGACAACATCAAAGTAAGTATTAATCAATATTTTTTATTCATTATTAATTAACTATTCTATAACTCCAAAGGTTTGGTCTAGTGGTAAAATGACAGGTCTTGAATCCGAGAGAACCCGGGTTCGAGCCCCACTAGTGCCTTTGGAGGGAGGTAAATGTAAATACCTTTGTAAGTGCTCTTTGAGCCCGAAGGTCTTCCCTACCTTGGACTGGGGCACCATCCCCTCACCCTAAAAATTTTGTAACCAAAAAATTAACTATTCTATTAGAAAAATACAAGAGTTTCTATAGCTGATGTTATACATCTATCTTGTTTCATGTCACCGAGGATGTTAAAAAGTATTAGAGCGAAGTGCAAGGATAAGGTCAAGGAAAATGGAGATGATACCCCTGCAGAGGTACATATTCTCATATCCTTAATTTACATAAAATTAATTTCATAGCACATCAGTTTTTTGTTGTAAGGAAGAAGTTGAAGCATATAGACAAAAGTTGGAGGCTAAAAAAAGTTATTTTTCTTATGTTTTCATTGTAAATTATTTTAAACGCATAAAAGAAAACCATTTCATTTTTTTGTCACTAAAATCAATTGTTAGTTGAAATTTCGAATATATCCAAAATATAAATTATGCATGTATTGGGTGCTATGATTTACAAGCATGCTCGATGCAATCCTCAGACATCTCGGAGGTGAGAATTGAAAATGTTGTCACACAAGACCTTGAGAATCAAGAAGAAGTTGGTGCAGAAGATGAGGAAGAACAAGGACATTCCTTACTCGATCCATATGAAGACCAACCACACCATCAGATACATTGTTAATGCAATATTTTACGTCTATTTTCAGTAAGTCCTTTCAGCAGCTAGTGAGAACCTTATTGTCATCTATTAATGGTGTTTAACACTTTTTTTTTAATCAAATGGGATTCTTTGCAAAAAGAAAAAAAGTTAGTACATTGAGTAATTAAACAACCTACTATTCAGATGACAATAAGCTTCTCACTAGCTGCTCAAAGGACTTACTGAAAATAGACGTAAAATAGTGCATTAACAATGTATTTGATGGTGTGGTTGGTCTTCACACGGATCAAGTAAGGAATGTCCTTGTTCTTCCTCATCTTCTGCACCAACTTCTTCTTGATTCTCAAGGTCTTGTGTGACGACGTTTTCAATTCTCACCTCCGAGATGCTTGAGGACTGCACCGAGCATGCTTGTAAACCCTAACACCCAATACATGCATAATTTATATTTTGAAAATATTCGAAATTTCAACTAACAATTGATTTTAGTGACAAAAAAATGAAATGGATTTCTTTTATGTGTTTCAAATAATTTACAATGAAAACATAAGAAAAATAACATTCTTTAGCCTCCAACGTTTGTCTATATGCTTCAACTTCTTCCTTACAACAAAAAACTAATGTGCTATGAAATTAATTTTAAGTAAATTAAGGATATGAGAATATGTAGCTCTATAAGGGTATCATCTCCATTTTCCTTGCCCTGCGCTCTAAAACTTTTTATGTTCCATTGTGACATGTAACAAGATAGATTTGTATAATATTGGTTATAGAAACTCTTGTATTTTTCTAATAGAATAGTTAATTAATAATGAATGAAAAAATATTGATTAATACTTACTTTGATGTTGTCTCTAAGCAAGAGACTTGTGGCTTTGCCATATACAACTTTTTGATTGTTATTCATCGTACCTTAGGTGTTTTTCCTTTTTTTTCTCTCTCTTCTGTGTTTTTGTAGTGTGTTTGTTCCTTTCATGAGGCTCTCTTTGTGCCTTTGTGTTTTAATAAAGTTTTAAACAGTGTAACTTCTCTATTATGAATAAGGATTTATGTTGTATTTGATTTTGATTAATCAACTCAACAAGATATCCACTCATACAAGTTACACTGTTTAAAACTTTATTAAAGACAAAGGCACGAGGAGAGCCTCATTAAAGTAACAACACATTGCAACAACACAGAAGAGAAGAAAAAAATCGGAAAAAACTCCAAAGGTACGATGGCTAACAATCAAAAAGATGTTTATGGCAAAACATTGAGTCTCTTGCTTAGAGACAACGTCAAAGTAAGTATTAATCAATATTTTTTCATTCATTATTAATTAATTATTCTATTAGAAAAATACAAGAGTTTCTATAGCTAATTTATACATATCTATCTTGTTACATGTCATAGAGGATGTTAAAAAGTTTTAAATCGAAGTGCAAGGATAAGGTCAAGGAAAATGGAGATGATACCCCTATAGAGGTACATATTATCATATCCTTAATTTACTTAAAATTAATTTCATAGCACAACAGTTTTATTTTGTAAGGAAGAAGTTGAAACATATAGACAAAAGATGGAAGCTAAAAATGTTATTTTTCTTATGTTTTCATTGTAAATTATTTTAAATGCATAAAAGGAAACCATTTCATTTTTTTGTCACTAAAATAAATTGTTAGTTGAAATTTCGACTATATCCAAAATATAAATTATGCATGTATTGGCTGTTAGGGTTTACAAGCATGCTCGATGCAGTCCTTAAACATCTAGGAGGTGAGTATTGAAAATGCCGTCACACAAGATCTTGAGAATCAAGAAGAAGTTGGTGCAAAAGATGAGTAAGAACACGGACATCCCTTACCTGATCCGTATGAAGACCAACCACACCATTAGGTACATTGTTAATGCAATATTTTGGATCTATTTTCAATAAATCCTTTTAGCAACTAGTGAGAAACCTGTCGTCGTCTATTAATGGTGTTTAACAGTTTT
Organism: Medicago truncatula; assembly: GCF_003473485.1. NCBI lineage: Eukaryota > Viridiplantae > Streptophyta > Magnoliopsida > Fabales > Fabaceae > Medicago > Medicago truncatula. Next base: position 54,602,446 of record NC_053045.1, on the reverse strand, counting down.
TTTTAATCAAATGGGATTCTTTTCAAAAAGAAAAAAAATATGAATACATTGAGTAATTAAGAAACATATTATTCATTTATTTGTTATAACATATTTTTTTTTCATTTTTTGCAATAATTAAAATGTTATAACATGAATAGTAGGTCGCTTAATTACTCAATGTATTCATTTTTTTCTTTTTGCAAAGAATCTCATTTGATTAAAAAAAAGGTGTTAAACACAATTAATTGACGACAATAAGTATCTCACTAGCTGTTGTAAGGATTTATTGAAAATAGATCCAAAATATTGCATTAACAATGTACATGATGGTGTGGTTGGTCTTCATACGGATCGGGTAAGGGATGTCCTTGTTCTTCCTCATCTTATGCACCAACTTCTTCTTGATTCTCAAGGTTTTGTGTGACGGCATTTTCAATACTCACCACCTAGATGCTTAAGGACTGCACCGAGCATGCTTGTAAACCCTAACACCCAATACATGCATAATTTATATTTTGGATATATTCGAAATTTCAACTAACAATTGATTTTAGTGACAACAAAATGAAATGATTTTCTTTTATGCGTTTAAAATAATTAACAATGAAAGCATAAGAAAAATAACATTTTTTTCGCCTCCAACTTTTGTCTATATGCTTCAACTTCTTCCTTACAACAAAAAACTGATGTGCTATGAAATTAATTTTAAGTAAATTAAAGATATGAGAATATGTATCTCTACAGGGGTATCTTCTTCATTTTCCTTGACCTTATCCTTACACTTCGCTCCAAAACTTTTTAACATCCTCTGTGACATATAACAAGATAGATTTGTATAAATTATTAGCTGTAGAAACTCTTGTATTTTTCTAATAGAATAGTTAATTAATAATGAATGAAAAATATTGATTAATAATTACTTTGATGTTGTCTCTAAGCAAGAGATGCATGGCTTTGTCATAGGCATCTTTTTGATTGTTATCCATCGTACCTTTGGAGTTTTTTCCTTTTTCTTTTCTTTTCTGTGATGTTGTAATGTGTTGTTTATTTCATGAGGCTCTCCTCGTGCCTTTGTGTTTAATAAAGTTTTAAATGAATAAATAAATTAAAAGAGTAAGTTACACTCATATCCCTTGAAAAATGTTTGAATCGCACTTCCCTCCCCTCATAAGTTATACACCCTCCTCCCTTGAAAAATAAAACTTATACTCCCCTCCCCATGAGATGCTTGAATTACAACTCTCTCCCTTGATAATTAAATATGCACTATAATTTAATATATTTTAACATAAATAAATATTTTTACGATATCTACTAGTTCTAAATCTCCATTTAAGAAAAAGAAATTATTTATTTGTAATTTAAATGTCAATGATGATTAAATTTTATTTATTTTTAATTTTATAACTTAGAATATAAAATTCTTTTTTGAATAATCATATTTTATTGACTTTAGTAATTTTTCACTCATTTTAATTTTATTTTGTGTTGTTTTATACTTTATAATTTATAATATGGTTTAAAACTAGATGTTAATGAAATTGTGAATAAAAAATAGAGAAAAATATAAATTCGAGTTTTGATTATATTAAAATGGACCCACAATAATATTTTTCTTCGAAGTGTGTTCGTTTTCTTTTTGTTGATAAATTACTAAAAATAAAAAATAAAAAACTTATTAAGGGAGAAAGTTGTAGATTTTAACGTAAGAGGGATGAGAAGTGAAATATTTTCTAATATATTTTGCATAAGAGGAGAGTGAAGTGTATATTTTAACATAGGAGGTTAGAGGAGTGTAATTCAAATATTTTTTTAAGGGAGAGGGGTGCAATTTACTCGAATAAAAATAGTGGAAGATGATATTTTGGTAAAACACGGGTGGGGGTAGGTTTGGTAACTTCCTACATCATGTTTTTTTGGGAGTATGTTAGCAACCCCTAATACATATATCAATAAGGTTTAAACATTCATTTCAATAATATGGTAAAAAAAAATTAATTTCAATATTTATCCGATTTTTATCTTCTTTATTTTGATGTCCAATGACATGATAGTTAAACCTTTTGATTGGTAAATTACGAACTAAAGAATGGGCATAATTATAAAGTAATTAACTAAACTAAAATGCAAAACTAGTGCAGTCTAGTATATTTAGAATATATAAGAAATAAAGTTGATTCCTTACCAGCATGAGCATAAGAAAATTATCTGCCAAAAAAGGGCATGAACATAAGTATTAGAAATTCTATTCCTTTGAATCCAATAATTTATCAAAAGCTCTAATTCATGTAATATAATCGTCAAATGGTCACCGGATTCGAATTTAAAATTCTATTCAACTTGGATAAAAAAGAGAATTGTATTAGCTAATGAATGAAGTATTTCAGTTATATGAGGGAAAATATTCTTGTGGGCTTTGTGGAAAGCCAGGGACAGTTCGTCTACGGGTCGAAGAATTTTGCATCATAATATATTTTAATATTATAACATTATACAATAATATATGAGATAAAGAATCTCCACTGGACCTGTTGACTAAATAAAAATAAAAAGTATATTACCAATTACAGGATTATTCCTCTAAATATTCTGTGATTCACTTGTGGATTGATTCTCAGTTCTTTTTGGCATCAAAAAATGAAGGGGAAACCAAAAAAAAAAAGCAATTATGTGATTATTCACTTTTTATTTTGTAATAATAATCATTGCTATCTAGCTGTTTGCAAACTAACTATACTTGCATGTGGGCGAAATCCATAAATAGCTCTATGCAAGGTTGAACTTGGATCAACCCTCAATTTTGGAATTTTGGAATTATAAATATGACATGCACAACAATAGAAATCATCTTAAAATTGGGCTTTGCCCTCTTTTGTACCAAAAAAAATCATCTCAAAATAAATCTCACTTTTAATTTTAAAAATAGTAGTTTTGTTTAATTGTATATCTAATTAATGTTATTATACATGAATCATTTTCAAGTCAATATTTTTATAACCGGTAAAAATGCCAAAATTATTAGGTGAGACGATGTAACTGACATTCAAACTCTAGACCTTCCAATCATGTGTGTGAGTTTCAATGATTATTTGTCATTTAGTTTATATAAAAAAAATATTTACATCTAAGCTGATTTAATAAAAACAATGTCAAATATCGTATGCGGTTTTTTAAGTTATATGATTACGGCAAATTAGTCCTTTAAATTTTTTGTTACAAATTGATTATTTAAGTTTTAAAATATACTTCATTATCTTATTTTTATTAAACTCGATTATAAAGTATTATGTGTTTAATGTTAAGTTGATATGTTCAATTTCATCAATCAAAAAACTAGAGTTCATATATGTATTATTCATATTTGATTTGAAATAAAATTGTTCGTTTACTAAATTTATAATCCTATTGATGAAACATTTATCTCAAAAATGAGACTTGAATTAAAAAACAAAAAAGAAAACGTATGTTAGTAAAAGACTATAATTTGTTGATCGGTTAACAATCGTAGTAAGATGAGATATAAAACCGGTTAATTAATAGAAAATGAAACTCATAACTGAATATATTAAAATACTACTACAATCTAACATTTATTTATCTCTTTTGTCAAAAAAAAAAAAAAAACATTTATCCAGAAGTCCTAGCTCAACTGGCAAAATGCCGAAATTGTTAGGCCGGATGTCATGACCGGGGTTCAAACCCCGGTACCTCCACTTGTGTGTGTGAGTTTATAATGGCTTTGCCATTTCGTCTATCTACCAAAAAAAAAAAAAAAAACATTTATTTATCTCTTAAAACAACCGCCGTAGAATTTGCTTTTAGAAACGAATACAATAAATATAGTTTAATTTATATGTACTAGAAATATAGCTTATATTTACATAGCATCTTTCCCTAAAAAAAATTCATAGCATCCAATTAAATTCTGTCTTCTGGAAATACGATAATCGGGGAGCCAAGTATGTGTAAAATAGAGCAGCCGGTTCCGTAAGTTTAGTTCAATTGGTAAAAACAAGTAAAATATGAGTTTCAAACCCCAAACGCAAAAAAAAAAAGAGGAGCAGTCGTCACCCCAACAATGTATAATTCTTTTTCTTCTTTTTGGAGTACAACAATAATGTATAATTCTATAGTATCCATGTGTAACTTATGAGGTATTTGCCACCCATCCCTACTTAAGCGAACAGAGACCGGTGATTTAGAGAATACAAACTAAAGGCATCGTATATAGGCGGAACATCCGAAAATAAACACAATAAATGGCACCCCTACACACAACACCTAGACAAACCCTACTTAACAATACCCACCAAAATAAACATCACCTCCTAAAAACAGACTCCTTCATGAAGCGACCACTGAAAAACGATATTCATAACCACATATCGCCACTACTCATCCTAAAATAAAATCCCTCTAAACGAAACGCTCCGTCCTCAACACCTAAACTAAGCCACTATTATAAAGATCAATCAGCTTTCCACCGACTCTCGACATCTTTTAAACTAATTTTAGTTATACAATATACAATATACAATATAATAATACTAATAGATTCTATAATTTTGTATGAACACTTCACACATCTTGATTTTCTTTATAAATTTGTATCAAAAGTCTTTATATATTTAACGTGAGATTTTGATTTTTTTTTTTCTTTCAATATTCTCATACAAATGAAATTCATTTTTTATTTACAATAATTACGAATGAAATTTATAAAATAATATATATACACTCTTCAACAAAAAAAGATACCGTATAATATAGATAGATTACTAGTGTAATAAAAAAGAGCTTACAAATGCTTTTATCACGTAATTAAGGTGGATGAGCATTGTATGTATCTCAGTAATCACAAGCCAAATATGGACACGTGACCAGCGTATCTTTCTATAGTAGTTATCATGTGAATGTGATGAGCACATTGAATTTGAAAGAGAAGAACTAGAATACATGTGCATTGCATGGGTGATATAGAGAAATTAGTGGAGGATGGAATAGAATTTACGTTGGTCGGCCTCAATTAAAAAGATGAACTTGTAAAGAAAAAAGCCACACTAATTCAAGTGTGTTGCTCAAGACTCGAATTTTGAACATTATACGTTCAAATAATTCTTGACTTACCATTATTGTATAGTTTTTGTCACCATGAAATAAACTACCTACATCAAACATCATTGTCCCTATAATTCTGCACTACTAAAGTCATGACACTTAGGTTGAGTTTTTGTGACAAAGTTCATATATCTTTTTCTTTCATGAGTTTCGAGCATTGCAACAACATCAATCTTGTGTGTTTTTAAATTTGTATATATATGAATAAGATTAGGATGAAATTAAATTTAATTTTATATCCTTAGCTGTGTGCCACAGCCTATATAGTCTATAGCAATTCAAAAAATGTAGAAAAGTTACTTGGGCTTGCACTGATCTGCTAGTTGAGATTGAGAATGTAACTTTCGCCGTGTGGATTGCTTAAAAGTTTCTTAGATTTATCATATCACAACTCCTGATCGTTGAAAACTTATCGGAAATGGACATTTTTGGAGTGGATCGTAACTCCCGATTAACTTGTTCTAGAAGTTGAGCAACTCACAGGGTGTATAAAGCAACCCTCATGTCTGATGAGTAATTTGTTTTAGGCCCGTATGCTATATTTCTATTTGGACTTACCGTGAATCAATTAAACAAAATCCAAATATAATTTGGAAACTTCTTTTCTACACCCCATAGTTCTTAAGATATAATTTGCGCTAATCTCCCTAATCTGTTTTAGGTCCATAACTATCCCCACAACCGCAATTCTAAAATTTTGAGTATTTTAGAGTTTTAAGATATAATCGACACATTTCTTCCAATAATTGGGAGTAAATTAGATAAAGAGTAGGGCTATAAAAAGTAGTGTTGAAAAATAGTGTCGTTAGCACTTTTATTGGATAAATAATGCATCTCTTGAGTATATTTTTTTTTATCATCCCTCAATGTTATCGAGCAAGGATTCACCAAAAAACTTATTTGAGGCTTTGTTTGCGAGTTTTAACAAGAAGTAAAGAATGTTTTGGAGCAAGTTGGAGAATAAAAGACTTTGAGAAGAGAGGGTTTTGGGAGTTCTTTTTACTTCATAGTACAAAATCCCCCATTTGAAGGAACTCAAAAGTTATGTTAAAAGATTTTGGAGGGTTTATATGATTCTACAAATTCAATATATGTTGCTATAATATTCATAAAATTAAATCGCATATATTAACTTATCATTCTCTAAAAAATATGGTTACATGTGAAAAAATTCTCCATTTTTCTTTATACTCTCCACCTCCCAAAACATTCTCCTTCCTTCCTTCCAAGTTTCCATGTAAGATCTCAGTATTAATCTGCACATGCAACTTTACTTTCGTGAGCGATTGCAACTCAATTAATTAATCTTTCTCTAAAAAAAATTATTATATTATATTGCTTTAGGTGGGGAACTCACTCAAGTAATTATTTAGTCCTGGGCTCTGTGATTACTGTACATAGCTTCTTTTATGAAGATTAGTGTACATTCCTAAAAAAAAAAAAAAAAAAAAAAAAGTAGCCCATGAGAGAAAATAAAAATAAAATAAATAAAATGTTACATTTTCGACTAAAACAATTTAGAAACAAATAATGTGACAATGAAAGTTAGGCATACAGCATACATTGAATTTTAATTTAAAGGAAACATGAGCAGTACTTTCTCAGTATTATTAGTTATATCTCACATTCTCACACCTTAAATAGAAACGATTGATTAAGCACTCATGAACAACGAAACCTTTTTTTGTTCACAGCGACATGAACAAAATCTTGAAAGCACATCTCCATCAAAAGTTGCAATATTGTCGCATCCAAAATTGTCCTAACCTAAAATATAATGATGTAAATATTGTCGTGCATAATTTATTAACTAACTCCAACCTCTGTCCATTGGATGATCCTCCATCTGTCTATTTCTTAACACATCACTTGGTGTAAAAATTCTAGCCCGGACTGTTAATCCGTCTCTTAAATTTTGAGTCGAGTATGATCGGAACTCTAAAAACTTATATAAGACATACATCATCTTGTTACTATTATAAACAATATTTTAAAAAAAAAAAAAAAAAGTGTATGCATTACTATTTGGTGACTTATTTTGAGATCAATCTAATCTTTATCTTTAAATATTTCCGTTTGAACTTGTACCACATTATTGCTATCGGGTTAAGGGATGGATCTAATTTTAGAGATGAGTGAGAGACTTCCGTCCGACATAACCTGTCTTTTATAGTACTACATCACATCCCTTGCATGACATACACATAACCTTATGATAGAAAATTCTCCCACGATTGAGAATTTAAGATGCTTCACTTACTTGTTTTTGTGAAAAATTTATTACTCCCAGCAAGCATTTCTTGACGGTACTTGGCGGTGAGTGTGCATATTGTCTAGGGCCTCATCTTCCCAGCAAGTAATTATTTGGGACATAATAATGATTAATGAATTGGTACTCTTCATTTCACAATAATTGACTTTTTTCTATAAAAATAAATATTAATAATATTTTTAATTTTTAAGATACTCCCTCTGAACCACATACATCATTACAAGTAAAATTTGCGCAGAGTATATCACAAAATTAGGAGCACATGTATTTTTTATCACACAATACTTTGCCCTGCCCTTTCTCTCTCCTCTCATACATTTGGATCAATTTCTTTAGCCACAACCCTCCGCCTTATATCGAGTCACCACCTGCATTCCAAAATCGAGACAAATAAAAGGGGCATTGTGTTATTTTATTTTATTTTCTATCAAAACAAATTTGAAAAATAAAATTAAAGAGGGAAAGAGTGAGAACTAAAGAATAAATGAAAAAATATAAGAATTGAGTGTGTGTTTAAAAAATACCAAAATAAAGATAGAAAATCATGATGGATGTTCTCAAAAAAAAATTATGATGAATCAGAAGCTACACATTAGAACTTTTAAAAGTCATGTTATGAAAAGTCTAAACTAGAGATAGTGGTTACCTTCACAAAACAAACACGCGTTAAATTGAAAGAAACGACAAAATATCTACAAATATAAATATATTACTTTATTAGATTTTAGTTAGCGGATACGAAAAAAGAATTACAAAGAATGAAATTCAAGTATTTAGAGGAAGATAAATGAGTTTCGACAAGAAGAACAACATGTATATACTCAACAAAAGAAGTATACAAGGTCATAATGTCCGGAGTAAGTAACATATCCAATCTGACTTGGTCAAGAGCTTTGAATAAAATGATTCTCTCATAGATATCAATATTGGTGTAAAAATATTTCAAAATAGGGCAACTACAAAAGATAACTTGCATAGGACAGGGTTCTTGCGTTGTGTTTGAGATTGTAGAAAAAAAGGATTAGTGTCTCATTTATTGTGTCCGACATTCACAACTGTGTGATACAAAATATACAATTGTTTTAGCATATCTACTACATTAAGGTGGTGTGGTTCGCTTGCATTTTGATTATTATTAAGACAACAAGCGATAAACTCTATCAAAATTTGGGAATTATTGTTGAGAAGATGGTCAAGAAGGTGAAAGAAATATCTTGAAATTGGTTAAACATCATATAATCTCGATCACAACATATTCCAAATTTCCAATGGTGCATGAACCCTATTTAATCATGTTTTTTATTTCTTTCAAAAGTTCATTTTTTTACTACTTATTTTCATAAAACTAAATATAAATTGCATTTAATTTGTTCTCCCTCTCATTTTCTCTATAATCAATATGGAATGAAACTTATTTCAAGAAGAAACAAAAATTCTTACTCCAAATTATTATTATGTCTTAGTTTTTTCAATAAGTGTGAAATGATTATTTATTTATTGCATATAATTTGGGAGGAAAGATTATTGCAGAAAAAATATAAGTATTTATTAAAAAACATATTCCAGTGTCCCGTGAGCATAATTCAGTTGGTAGGACAATACATTATTATATGCAGGAGCCGGTGTTCGAACCTCGGACGTCCCACTTATTCACTCCGGTTATTTTCAATATTTAAATGCTTTTAATACAAAATATTTAAATGAGTTTGACAAGAAATGGTAGACAATTGTCACACATTCCCTTTTTTTTGGTTGCATTTCTCAACAATTGTCACACATTCAAAAGACAAGAAATACTAGTATATTCCCTCAAAAAAAGAAATACTAGTATATGTTTTTTTAAAAATAAATAGATTCTTTTTTGAAAGAAAATAGATTTTGTTTCTTAAATGGCGACTTTATGCACAATTTGAAATTTTTTAAAAATATATGTGGAGACAAGATTTTATACATGACTTTGCAAAGGACGGTTTAAGACCACCGGCAGCGTTTACCACATGTCAGCTACTGATAGCTCCGAATTATGGAGGGAATGAATGCGACAGAACAACAAGTTTTGAGGCGTTGGCGCGTTCACCTACGTTCTCCACTCAACAATATATTGAAAACAGTATCATCCTTTAATCATCTGTTACTTTTCAATTTTCATTACCGACACAGCTTAATAAATAAATAAATCTGCTTTATTAACATAAATAATGGTAATTAATTGGTAAAAAAAAATTAATACGTAAATATAATATGCAGTTTCCACTTTGTGAAACGCCATATCCCCTGTCCATTGTTTACTTTGACATCCAATCCTAATCCTAAATCTAATACAGGGACATGTTGTACGAGAAACGAAAGAGGAGAAAAATAACTTGTGGCAAAAAAATTGTGTGACACGGTAGTGACTAGTGAGCATGTTGTTAACGTATGACTATCATGTATGTACGTGATTTTTAAGGAAACATGCAAATTAGAAGACGAAATAAATAATTCAACAAAAAAACACACACACGAAACGGTAACAGACTCGAGGGTTTTGTCATTTACGAGACTTTGATCTCTCCCGCGAGAAAGGAGAGTCCGGTGATATTTAGGCGTATAAGATTATTGTGAAAGGAGACTCAATTGAGAGAGAATCATTTCCAGTCATCCCCACTTGGGTGGTTCTCATGTTGTCTTAGGTTCTTAGAACGTGTTTCTCTTCTCAATGTCTCTCTCGAGTGCCAATTTAAGTGACTTGGTTTAACTTTTTTAAAAAATAAATAAAATTGTGCTTCATATTCTAATTGAAACTACTTCCTCCTTCCCAAATTGTATGTTGCTTTAAGAAAAAAAAAGTTCCAAATTATATGTCGTTTTACAATACCAATGCAACGTTAATGTTATTTTTCTTATTGTAACCTTAACGATTTATTACTCTCTCTTTTTTCAATTATTTCATTTATTAAGGACAATTTTGTAAAACAACTCATAATATCTCTTTTCCACACAATATTAATTGCATTTCTTAATATGTGTCAAATGCTCAAAACGTCATACAGTTTGAGACGGAGGGAGTATAATTTATACTACCTCCATCCCTAATTATAAGACCTTTTTGAGAATTTTTCTTGTCCCTTTTTATAAGACCCCTTTTGTTATTTCCAACTACATTAATTATTTCTTTACATGAAAGCCCCTATTTATTATAGGCTTAAATATGAAAATAGTCCCTGCAAATATCTAACATTTTGGATTTAGTCCTGTAATTTTTTATTTTTTTTGTTTTAGCCATGCAAATATAAAAAATTTGGTTATGGTCCTTGGTATTTTGTTTTAGTCCTTGTAAAATTGATTCATATTGGATTTGGTCCTTGTAATATGTAGAATATTTGATTTTAGTCCCTCAAAATGAGGACTAAAATGAATATTATAGGGACCAATTTCAATATGAAATGATTTTACAATGATTAAAACAAAATACCAAGGACCAAAACCAAATATTCTATATTTGTAGGGACTAAAACCAAAACGCCAGATATTTGCAAGGACCATTTTCATATTTAAGCCTTTATTATATATTTTTTTCTCCAATCAACAATAAATAACATGTTGAAAACATAAACCAACCATCTCTCTTAAAGGATAAAATTGTAAAAACAATAGTAATTACAAACATATTTAATACAAATATTCATTATCTTAATTCATGTTATTTTTTTAAAATGGTTTTATAATTAGGGACAAATGTAGTAGTTCTTTTATATCAACCTCAATACACAAGTTGGAACTTGTGTATTCAATATTGTAAAGTTTAATCATTTATATTTTCAATACAATATTTATTTCTTATTTCCTTTTTTAAATTTTTAACATGTCCACTTAAACACAAGTTAACATGACTCTTTTAGGTGACACTCAAAATCAATTATAAACATGAGAAATGATATTTGTACAATTAATTTGTGGTAATTTTTGTACAATTTTCTCTCTTACTTATATGATGGTCTTATCCTCTCTCTTCATTTTTCCCTCTCCATTGTTTTTGACCAATAAAAAAAGAGAAAAATAAAATTGTCATTAAAGTTGTCATAGAATAGATGTAGAAATAAATATTATTGTTCTCTTAACATACACCTAGTATCATTAGGTCAAAAGCTTTTCGTTACTTACAACAACACACAAAACTCTGGACAGCCTGTTCTCCACACAAATGGACACACCACAGCACAGACCACACCCAAGGGCAACTCAGTCATTCATCCACCTTGAATTTCCCACCACTACTCCATGTGAGTTAGTAGTACATCTTTTACTTTACATGTGAATGTGAATGTGAATATTGCGGACCATACTCACACCAGAAGCGCGCGTGCTTTCATTTTACAACTACTAACATTATTAGATTTGATGCCAATTACTACTACTGATTAGTTTTGCTCATACTCATTGATTTAGTTAGTTTGGTACACTGAGCATAATTACCAAAAATAGATGACGTATAAGCACACTTTATGTAATGATTATGTAACAACCGGCTTGCTTGTGTTAGGTTTAAAATGTTCAACACGCTAAACACATTAACATACGACAAGCAATCAAGACAAATGGAAAGATATAAGCTTGATTATGTACCGAAAATATAACTGATAATGAACAATTAACTATAAAAATCTACGAAAAATGGCAATTAAAAATCATTAAATGGTCAATCTTAATTGGTTTGGAACTACTAACAGTCCCTCTCCTCTCCTCTCCTCTCCCCAACCCCACTTTAATTAACAATTTTCAAACTCTCCACCCTGTAAAAAAATCAAAACTAATAACAATAAAACAAAAAAAAATCAAATAAAATACATGAAAGGAATAAAATACACATTAATTGGACCACCACCGGAAAGACCAATCGAGAAATAACGCGCCAAACATAGTAGAGCAGATTAGGCACAATTTTAAGAGCGACCCACCACCATGCCTTGTCCTTTTCTCTTTTTTATGATCTTTAATTTCAATTCAACAAATACTTTCCTTTCTTTTTTTCTTCTTGAATTTAACCAGTTTTGCTAAGGTGTGCGTGATCTAGGTGGAGTCCTTGATTCAGGAGGAGGAGTATGACCCTCAGATCCTTTAGAAGGATCATCCGACGACTGTCGAAGTCCCTCATCAGTTTCCCCACGATTCATATCTTCAATCATACGTACCACATCTTGCATACTTGGTCTTTGATCAGGCACAATAGAAACACAAGCCATTGCAATTTGTAGCAACTGAACCATTTCCTCTTCAATGTTATGAAACCTCATCAATTCAGCATCAAAAACTTCTGCGGTCCATTCTTCACGAACAACGGATTGGACCCATCTTGGTAGATCAATGCCTTCTTCACCAAGTGAAGCTTGATTGGGTGCTTTGCCTGTTAATAGCTCCAAGAGTAAGACTCCAAAGCTGTATACATCAGATTTGAATGTGACTTTTCGGGTTTCTAGAACTTCAGGTGCCCGGTAGCCTGCAACACGGTTTGATGGGGATCCATTTCCGAATAATGGGTTGAGGCCGAAATCTGAAACACTGGCGTCATTGTCGGGTCCTTTGAGGAGGATGTTGGAGGATTTGATGTTGCCGTGGACTACTTTGCCTGATGCGTGGAGGCATGCTACTCCTCTTGATGCACCTAGTGCTATTCTCATCCGGTTGTCCCAATCTAGCGGCGTTCGTCCAGATCCTCTGCTACCTATATAACCACAGTAATAGTAATTTAACAGATGTGGTATTTATATAATGAAATCTTAACAAATCAATATCATGGTCTAGTGCAGATATGCTTACAATGATAATGAAATCTTAACAAATTAACATCATGTCAACTGCTAAAGTCACACAAACAATCTATTTTTGTTAACATTATCCTCTCATAGTTGTTCCATATGGCAACTGGAACTAATGCTTATTTGGCATCAAAGTGGGGTTTGACAAAGATAAATTAAAGGTGGCACCGTGACTTTGTCCAAGCAAGGTGTTTTGCAAAATTAAGGTGGCTCAATAGTATATCATATCACAATGTAATAATTTGTTCACGTCGCAAAACATAGTGTAAAAGACATGAATCAATCATGAGGTTGTATTTTAGTAGTTTGTATGTTTTTTTTCCTTTCACTTTGAGTGAACATAACGTTACAAAAGCAGAACTTCCGCTCCACTTTATTTTATCAATCAGGAAGAAAATTAGTCAATCAGACTCTACCTTTACTTTTCTTTGTTAAAGAAAAAAGGAAAAGGATAAAAAGAACAAAAACAGGTAGAAATAATGTCAGATAGACATATCATTAGGGAATGGGATGGAGAAGAAAATGCAGCAATGGCAAACAAAAAAATATATAATAAAAAAGACAACCTCACAGCTCAACTCAATCATGTAAAGTTAAGAATGTTTGGTTCAGAAGCATGTCCTACAGCATTATTATGGAGGGGAAAACACAACAGCGCATTCTACGCTACTTCACAAACTTCCCATTTACGATACACTCACTCTTCCTATTAAACTATCTTACTCATTGATTCATAAATTAATATTAATATTAATATACAATACAAGTAAGTAACATGATGCCATGCCATTACTAATACCCCTTCATCACTACACGCTTAGCACGCACATTATTTGACAAATATATAAAACAATAACCACATTATACAGTAATATTTCCATCAATTAAATTAAAATAATCTAAATTCCACTACTATCACAGCTGTAACAAGAATTTGGTCAAAATCCCAGAAACAAACAATACTAATTCCATCACAAAGGTATTTCTCCACATATGAACACAAGGAAATGTCGGAAACACAACCCCTCGAAACTATCAAAATCATATCATATTCCACTTTGCTATGTTCTACAAAGTCTACAACAATCAAATAGCATGAATAATTAATCAATTAATTACATAATTATCAGACAATTAATCAGAATGTACATATTTAGTCTATACTACAAACCAGATATAGATATATATTAGTTATTCAATGAATTTAAAAAGTGGTACCGTGAAGAAGTGCAGATAAGCTTCCGGCGGCCATGTAATCATAAACAAGCAATTTTTCATCTTTAGAGTAGTAAAAAGCTCTTAATGGAACCACATTATCATGCTTAATCTTTCCCAAAATCTCCATTTGCATCTCAAACTCTTTTTTAGTAACAACAACATCTTTCAACCTTTTAACAACCACCGTTGTTCCTTCTTCCAACACCGCTTTATACGAAGTTCCAACACTTCCCTTTCCTAATACCTCCGCAGAAGCTCTAAGCAAATCCTCCAAATCAAAACTGTATATTCCACCGTCGAAAAACACCAGTTTGTTCCTCTCCCTCTCTGCTTCGGCTGAACCGCCTGTTATATCGTCTTTTGAAGACGATGTACCGGCTTCAGCTGGAGCTGAACGTGCTGCTACTACTGGTTTTGGTGGTTTTGCTGGTGTCCGGCGACGGCGTTTTCGGAGACAGAGTAATAATAGTAATAGCAGTATTGCTAGGAAGAGAATTGAACCAACTACAATTGCGACAATGGCTCCGGTGGAAAGTTTTTTGGATTTTTTCTTTGGTTTGTCCGCCGGTGGAATGTTGTCCGGTGACGGCGCCGGCGCCGGGAAAAACGGACTACATGATGTTTTCAACGGTGGACCACAGAGATCTAAGTTTCCAGCGAATGATGCTTCGGGGAACTTCGAGAGTGTCTTTGGGATTGAACCATTGAGATTGTTATTGGAAACATCGAAACCGTTCAAATTTGCAGTGATACTTGGAAGACTACCGGAGAATGTGTTATTCTCCAAGAACAAACCACTGAGATGAGTTAAATTGTTGATGGAGAATGGAATTGAACCGGTGAAGTTGTTTGAAGAGAGATCCAACCGAGTCAAACGAGTTAAGCGAGTTAAACTCGCCGGGAACTCACCGGAGAATTTATTCTTCTGAAGATATATGCTACGAAGAAAAGTTAAATTGGAGAAATCGGTGGGGATCTCACCGGTGAGGCCGTTTGAACGGAGACTGAGGACACGGAGATTTGTGAGCCGTCCGATTGTGTTGGGTGGGAGGGGGCCGACGAGATCAACGGCGGGTAAACGGAGAGAATAAACAGATGAATTTGTAGCGTCACATTGAACACCGACCCAGTTACAAACCGAGTCCGAAGCGTTCCATTGAACCCGGTTCGAGTGTGGTGTTTGTGAAATGAAAGCAAGGAGTGCTTGCTTATCTTGAACCGGTTCCGAGTTGACTCGGAAACTAAAGAAAAGAATAAAATGAAGGAAAATGAAAATAACAAGACTTGAACTAGAAGGCATTTTAGTTGTGTGTGTTGAATTTAGGAATTAATGGTGAAATGGTTCTTCTTCCATGAGAAAAATGGAAAAAGAGTGATAGGAATTGTGTGAAAGAGAGGTTATGTAATGGAATGTGATGTAAAGAGAAGAGAAGAAAGGTACCACAAAACAGTGGTATAGTGTAGTATAGTATCACGAGGTTCATAAAAGAGAAAAACTAAATAAAGGTGATGCTACTACTCTTGATAACTGGTCCTAAGTGCTTACGTTTTTTCCATTTCTATTTTAATTTCATTCACAACGCCTTTTCAAACTTTACACGCGCTTTTCCGCTGCGTGTAGCAGGCCTTACAAAAAATAATGGGGTTTTTTGTTTTTTATAAGGAGTGAGAGGAAAAGAAAGATTATTGTTGTTGCTACTACCATGAACAGCTTGCAAGCAAGTTCCATATTCAAGTCATTTTATAGTCTTTTTTGTTTGTTTTAAGTTACATTTACATTTTTTTGAAATAACTAGTTACATTTAGATGCTACTCGGTTATGGTATTGTGAAGAGACGGCAAAATATAAAAATATAGGGACAAAGTAAAACAAAGGTGTTTGTCGTTGCTGTGTTGTACCAGTACTAGTAAGTAGGTTAGACTTAGAGAGGCACATGTAAAAGATGAGACTTTTTTTTTGAGAAATTTAAGATGAGACTTTAACCAAAGGCTAAGGTTGTAAATATGAAGTGATCTTCTTTATTTGTCAAAATAAAAGAAGTAAGCAATCTAAAGAAAGATTAACATAAAAAATAATTGCTCAAAAGAAAAACACATAAAAAATAAATAGCAGGGCATGTTTAGAAAAAACTCTAATTTTTACATTAAAAATCATGTAGTTATGTCTAGAGCTATTAAATGGACTGGCCCGCCCAACCTGTCTTGACCCGGTGGGTAAGCACATATAAATAGATTGAAGAGGGTCGGTCCACTTTATTTATAGGCTGTCAAAATTGAGCTCAGACCAGTTAGTAGTGGACTACACAGTCCGATGGGCCGACCCGACCCTTATTTCAAAATGTATTATTTCATTTTTTTTTTATAAAAAAGTGATGCTAAGAACAACAAAGCTACATATCACATTTTTTTTTTTTTTTGAGAATCACATGATTTCTTTTAGAAACATCACAAATTATTATCCATCAAATAATCACATGTTTTCATAAACTTAGTTAAGTGACATATAAAACATCTATTGAATCAATATCCATAATAGATAAATACCACAAAATACATCCATGCAAAAGAAGATAGTATTTATCATAACTCACAAAGTGCAATGTTGGAATTAGAAACAACAAGTTATGTCTTACATAACAAAATAATTACCGATCCAACAACTCAAAATAGAAGACAAAATAAATTATAAAATTGAAAATTTTTGAAGCTAAGTCTCTTGAACGCTTGGTACTGCATACAATAATATATCTTTTACTTCTAGTATATCTCTTTTCAAAGTCAACTAAAAAATTTTATAATTTTTTTAGTATTTTCAATGGGCCAGCCCGCAAGCCCGGCCCGACCCA
The DNA here is from genome assembly GCF_003473485.1 of Medicago truncatula. Classification (NCBI taxonomy): domain Eukaryota; kingdom Viridiplantae; phylum Streptophyta; class Magnoliopsida; order Fabales; family Fabaceae; genus Medicago; species Medicago truncatula. The sequence continues at coordinate 54,585,215 of NC_053045.1, read as the reverse complement.
GCCCTTGAAAAATATAGGTTCGTTGGGCTGGCCCAAAAAGATAGGTCGCTTTTTTCATGCTTTTTTACGACACGACCCGTACAAAAATAGTGGGTTGAGGGGCCAGCTCAATGTGCTCGGCTCATTTTGACAGCTCTAGTTATGTTTTTAACATACTTGACTTACATGTTTCAACATAATTTTTTTTTTTGTTTCTTAAACATTGCTCTTAAGACACTTATTAACAAGTCATTTATAAAATAAACTCGTAATAAGAGAGATGAATATAAATCCATATAAAGTAAAATTTTGCTCGCTAAAATAATAATTATTAAAATGGTATTGTAATATTGTGCTCTATCTCAAAAAAATATTATTGTAATGCTACATTTGTCTAATCTTTTTGGTACTCTCTCGATCCTAAATTATAAGTGGCCCTTTAAAAACAATTCTTCCAAATTATATATATTTTTTACGGTATCAACATGGGCGGTTCTATGGTCCGGCGTGCCCGAGCTCCGGCCCAAATTTTTTGCAATTTCTTATGTAAATTCCTGTGAATTTTTTATATAAACCCATATAAATTGTACAATTTCTTTAGATTTTTGTATTATTTGCTTGTAATTTCTTATGTAAATCCTTATAAATGTGTTGCAAAATTTTTTACCCAGACTTTACAATAATCCTGGCTCCGCCACCACTGGGTATCAATGAATATTAAAGTTTATTTTTCTATCATACCTTTACGATTTATTTCTCTTTTTTTTCAATTCTTTAAATTTATATTTCTCATTTTATTAACGAAAGATAATTTTGATTGTTCTCCATGTTTATGAAAAGTTTTCTGTTTGAAAGACATTGTTTTGTACCTATTAAGAGATTGTATATCAAGTGTGGCTGGCTACTCCTTCAACGATGATTTTTTCTCTATAAATGTTGATATATGGATCTGCCAAGCCATTAGACCCTGCTTCGAGGAGCTGCATCTCACCGTACATCTCACTCACTTGGATGAAAAATGATAAATACATACAAGCGATCTTTATCAACCGTTTTAAGAGATACTTAAACCTTGTGACAACATATCTTATTTTCTTCTATTTAATTTTTCTGATCACTTATATGCTCAATACATGATCACAATGCAACCCAACTCTTGTGTATTTTAGTCTTCGAAGTGATATCTGTGTGGATTTGCAACAATATTCACCAATTATGTTGTGTTTCCTAGAAATCGTTGTCCACCACTTTAAAGATGTCAATGTTGTGCAAGCCCTTTTGCCAAGTTGTCCAGCAATCAGCATTAATAACTTTGAGAGTTTATGGTTCTGCCGAATATTCGAAAATGCTAGTTCCTCATTCTAAAGTCAAAATGGCAGTAGTGTGTGAGATATTATTATCATCCAAGGAAGGGTTCTTTCAAATTTCAAACAATGGTAGATCAATTTGCTATTGCATGGAGTTGCATTTAAGATTCGAAATTATTACTTTCACTTAATATTATATACTTTAACTTGCTTGTATGTGTAATATTTGCATATAATTTGTTTCCTGTAACTTTGAATATTATTTAAGAGTACACATGTATCTATTCTTTATCAAATAACTCTTTTTTGTAATATTTGCATATAATTTTTTTTTTTTGTGCTTCAAAAAAAAGAAAAACTCTTTTTTGTAAACAAAATCACAAAAAATTATGTAACATTTTATTATTTTGTGAACACATTACAAATCATATAATATAATTCACAGCTTTGACATAAAATGGGAACAGTTATAATACACTAACTGTAATTTTTATTCAAATTGTTTCTCTACCTAAAGTGAAAAATGAAAATTTTTTGAGGGACTAAAAGTTGAAGAAATTTTTTAGAGGGACTAAAACGAAAAGTTGACATATTTATAGGGACCAAAAACATATTTAAACCTATTTTCAACTAAAGGGGCATTAAAATTCGTTAAAATATATATCGCTAAATTCTATATTTTGCTAACACTTAACATAACACCATCGATATTCAGGCCCGACTTAAAAAAATGAAGTTCAAATACATAAAAAAAATGCGTTTTTATTTTACAGGAGCCTATTTTACTATGAGAGCCGAGCCTTCTATTTCATACAAACGACCTTGCCGATATTTATAACAAACCTGTGCTATCTTCTCTGGTTAAAAATAATGGTTAAATATGTTTTTAGTCCCTAAAAATATACAAACTTTTCGTTTTAGTCCCTCTAACGTTTTCCTTTGACTTTTAGTCCCCAAAAGTTTTTTATTTTCACTTTTGAACTCTTTTTAAAGTAAACCTTTTGTAGAATTCATCTCATATTTAATTCATGTTTTGTTAAAAAATTCTATTTTTTTTTTTTTGTGGAGATTTTTACAATATTCTACCATTTTGCATAATTTTATTAAAAAAGTACATGAGTTGACTTCAAAATAGTGATTAATTTTTTTTTTATAAAAACTATAAATTAAAAGAAATTTTTAGAGGAATTAAAACAAATTTAATATATTTATAAGGACTAAAAACATAATTAACTTAGATATAATTGGTAAACATTGTTTTTTTTAGGGAGTGGTAGGAGTGTTCAAAACCGAACAAATCCAATAGAAAAACCGCAAATTGAACCAATCCAAATCGAAACCGCAAAAAACCCCATTTGGTTCGGATGTATTCGGATCACTTTTTTACTCAACCGCATGATTTGGTTTGGTTTGCGGTTTTCATTTTATGAACCAAACCAAACCACAACATAAGAAAAACTTTAATTAAATTATGTCACCTAGACCAATACTTATAAAAACTCAATGGAAATTTTTATAAAATGACATATTTTTTCTCTTGTTAAGTTTTTTCTTTACTTTTTATTTCAAAAATGTATTTATGTGATACTTCAACTTTTAGAGAATGATAAAATCTTAATCTTTTATGTTTCTTACATAATAGAATTACTTTGTGTCCACGTTTTTAATTTGGTTTATGTTGTTTGGTGAAAATGAAATTGTAATGTGAAATGAAATTAAAAACATTGCCGAAAACATGCTGTGTTTTACTTTTTTAACTTGATTTTAATGTTTAAAACAAAAAATTATATTGTCTAGAAAAAACCGCATTAACCGATCTAACTCAAACCGCACTGATTTAGTTTGAATTTTATTTTAAAAGTCAACCGAATCAAACTAAACCGTATATTTTTTTATCTTATGGTTCAGATGACCTCAAAACCGAACCACGAACACCCGGCCGGGTAAGATGAAAGTGAAATTGAGAGGGAGTTAGTAAGGTCAAGATGAAAGTCAAATATTAGAAAAATGGTTGAGGTGAAATTGATTCGTATACTCGTCGAGTCCAGGCTGGCTTGAAAGTGTAAGGAAAAGATATGGTTTAAGATATTTGCAGAGTCGTTTGTGGTTCATATTGTTTTTCACGACATTCATCTTCAATAATAATTCTTCACTAACACCCAAACTTGTCACTCTCATTTTCAATTTCAGATTCCCACACTCTAATTTCCCTACTCACTCATTCTTGAATATTCATAAACCCTTTTCAAACTCAAACCCCTTTTCTCGTCTAATAATCAATGGCTTCCATGCCTAGAGTTATTTTCAGAGACCATGCCATTCTTAAGCCAAACTATACCTATCTACCTCGGAGGAACCTCCTCAATAACCATTTTGGTATGTTGTAATGTTGATCTGGAATACGTGTTATGTTATTTGTTCATTCTCTTGCTGTGTCTTTTGTTTTGTTTGTTGACATGTTTTGTATTATTGTTTGTATTTTTCAGACGTGAAAGAAAATGGAAGAAACTTTGCAATTAGAAGCGAGTTGCAGGGTCCTAATCCAGTTGTTGCTGCTGCTGCTAAACTACCCTTAGTTCATCTAAAGTCAAAAAGGTAATCTACGATTGTTAATGCTAATTTTAATCTAAGTAATTAGAGATAACCTCAGGCTCGGATTACTTTTCATCCATAAGTAATGTAACTTCTAAGAATTCAAGGTTAACTTGTCTTCCATCCATTCTTTTCTTCCTGGAATAAAGAACTTAAATGTTTGATAGCATTGTGTTCATTTTCACATTATTGATTTAAAATGAAAATCAGAAAAACAAAGGAAAATGGAATGTAAAATTCCAACTACTATATGACATTGTCTCTGTAACTTATTGTTCTGTATAAGTTAGGTACTCTGGTCAATTTTTTATATCTTTATTTTTTACTGGTGCTTGAATATCTTTATTCACATTATTTATTTGAAGTGCTAATGACTTGTTTATTGCCATGTCTAGGAATTCTCAAATATTGTGCTCAGCTTCAACAAATATATCTGGAGATGTTCCTGAAAGTGCTGGGGGCCTGAGCCAGTATGAGAAAATTATTGAAACTTTAACCACTCTTTTTCCCGTTTGGGTAAGTCTAAGGCTTTTCTTCTTCAACCTAACATCTTTCCAATTTCTTAATTGTTCAGTAGTTGAAAGCTGGCTGACTTTAACTTGTATGCGCAGGTCATCTTGGGGGCTCTCCTCGGTATTTACAAGCCAGCTGCTGTAAGAATTGTCTTTATGCTGCTAGTTACATGGTTGAGTGAAATGTTTTTACCAACTGCTAATCTGCTGTATTACTATGACTTTATTCCAGGTAACTTGGTTGGAGACAGACCTATTTACTCTTGGCTTGGGTTTCCTCATGCTGTCTATGGGTTTGACATTGACATTTGACGATTTCAGACGATGTCTGCGAAATCCGTGGACTGTAAGGGACAATTACTTGTGTTTAGAACAAATGCTTTCTGTTTGTTCCTCCTACTACTAATCATGATTTATTGTGTTTTTGCAGGTGGGTGTGGGGTTTCTTGCACAATATTTGATCAAGCCCGTGCTAGGCTTTTTCATTGCAATGGTATTTCTTTAATTTTTTTTTGGCACTTTCATGCTTTGCTATTGCGCTGCTTCAATTAAATTAGTTCTTGCAATGTGTTATGCCCTGTTATATTTTAAATTACCACATAAGATTGTTATCAAAGAAATTATATCAATGCCATTGAATTATATAGTGCTTTGTACCTGGTTGTAGGACTCACTGTAGCTAGTTATTTATTGAGGCCATTTTTGGGATATGCAGTGCTTTTTTGTGTGGGTTACTTGGTTAAAGAGACTGTTGCTTAATCTATATTGATGTCTGCCCCTTCTATTTATTTGTCCTGTTCATGTTGCTTTCTAAAAAGAAAGTGTATTTATTGTAATTAGAGACAAATATGTGTAAGACTGGTAATTTATCTCATACTACTAGTTGATGTACTGTGCTGTGGATCATAAGAACCTATATCATGCCAAATCTGCTAACATTAACTTCTGTTTCTCAGACACTAAAACTTTCGGCTCCTCTTGCAACTGGTCTTATTTTGGTCTCGTGTTGTCCCGGAGGTCAGGCATCAAATGTTGCAACATACATATCCAAGGGAAACGTTGCTCTCTCTGTTCTAATGACAACGTATGTTTAACTTGCATTTCCCTGTTTGGTTTCCTATGTATTTTGTATTTTATTTATTTTTTCTCTCGCTTATTTTGGTTGCTATTTGGTGATTTCTGTACTCAATTTTGCTATTTGCATTTTTCATGCTTGCTGTCTTTAAAAGAGGAAACAGAACAAAAACCGAAACCTGATCTCATACAAGTTGACTTTGATTGAATTGGATCAGATCGGATATAAATTAGAAACCAATTATATGGTAAAATAGTAAAACTTATAGGATGGGATTCAGTTGTCTTTTTCTTCAAAACTGACCCTATTCAATTTGCAAACACCTAAAAAGGCTTTCTTGTATATATATCTTACAAAAACATGAAGTGCCTGCAAAAGTACTTCTCTGACTGCAACTTAATTACTTAAATATCCTCTTCAAACACGCAAAGCTGATAATATGAGAACTATATGCAATTACTCGCGTGTGTCATGGTTGCAGCTGTGCCGTGTTATCCCTGGATGAAGTTATTTTAGCTTTATTATTTTTGTATTTTGTAGCAGCGATGAATTTATCTCATGTATATTAAGAGAAGTTGTTTTCAGAAATTAGGTTCTCAACATGTTATTTACCATTTTACAGGTGTTCAACTATTGGAGCTATTATTATGACTCCACTCCTAACGAAGCTTCTAGCTGGTCAACTTGTTCCTGTTGATGCTGCTGTAAGTTCTGGCTTGCCTTTTTATGCATGAAAGGGACGTGTTAAAAAATTGTTTCATTTAAATTATATGACACCGACCTCCTATTAGCAAGCTGTTAATAAAATGCATAGTTGACACTTGACAATACAATTCATCTATCTCCTAATTATGTGAAAAAGTTAATATCTGGATAGGATACTTTCTGTCACAGAAGTCCCATTATATCTTATATTTTGAGTTTTTGACTCAGAATGAAACTGTTACTCTTTCTCTTTTTCAGGGCCTGGCAATTAGCACATTTCAGGTTGTTTTAGTCCCTACAATTGTGGGAGGTAAGATATGTATCTTTCAAGTTATATGTGTTAGAGTTGGTTGGACAGGCACTTGAATTTATACTAATGTCTCCACTTGGTGGAAGGTTTGGTTCTTAATGATTAGGATGATTTTAAAAATGTTTTTGCTTTATTATCTGGCAGTTTTGGCGAATGAGTTCTTTCCCAAGTTCACTTCAAAGATAATCACGGTCACACCTTTGATTGGAGTTATTCTGACCACTCTCCTTTGTGCAAGCCCAGTAAGTTGAACAAGTTATAGTATATGAAGTTCACCACCCTTGTAGCCAACAGTTTACTTCGGTATAATTACCACTTGTCATTCTTGCTTTGCATGGAAATTGACATGTATTGACTTTTCAGATCGGGCAAGTCGCGGAAGTGTTAAAAACTCAAGGAGCACAATTGATATTGCCAGTCCTTGCTTTACATGCTGCTGCATTTGCTATTGGTTATTGGATGTCAAGAATATCATTTGGTGAATCCACATCACGCACAATATCTATCGAGTGTGGGATGCAGGTAAACCCCCTCTCCATTCTACAAATATTTGGTTGTTGTTGGGTACATTTTTCACATCTTAAAAATCTAGCAATCACCTATTTTAGGATGTATGTTTTTTTAGGCTTTTAGGATGTATGTTGATTATATATACATATGGAGTTGGCATCTTAGCATAAAAATATACATTCATTCATAACTATAACTAATGTGAAATGAACGACTCGTGAAAAATTCTGTTTGTTTTGCAAATTTAATCATGTGGAAGCAGCCACCATACTTTTTAAATATAAAGACACGTAAAGAACAATTTTAACTTGTAGATGTTGACGAGTCTTCAATTTTTCTAATATACAACAAGATAGTGATTATAATCTCGAGTATTTTGCTCAATGATAATGATATTATTATATCATTTTTACATTGCTACAAATTTTCTATAAATATTTATTGTATAAAATTTTGCCCCCGCAAGTCAACATTTCTCGATCCGTCACTGTGTGGAAGTGTTTGGACATACCAAGAAAACCCACCTCTAGCTTTTCTTGTTGTTTGCCTACCGCCAAATTGCAGAAGATTGACATCAAAGCATGTATACAGCTGATTTCCAGATCAATAGATTAATAATTTAAGATGACATTGAACTAAATTTCTGGGGAAGGGGTGATCAGCAACAGTAATATATACACGTTTATACAATCAAATAATGCTCAGTTCATATTAATTGTAAGTGCTTTAGGCTTGATTGTTTAATCTGACATTTTTTGTTTTGTTTGCAGAGCTCTGCACTTGGATTCTTGCTTGCTCAGAAGCACTTTACCAACCCCCTTGTAGCTGTTCCTTCTGCTGTCAGTGTTGTCTGCATGGCGGTAAGATAGGACATTTTTTCCTTTTCTCAGTCCCTGGTTTCTTTCATTTCTTGCAAGAGAATGTTAGATTTTATCAATGATTATTACTTATTACTGCCGTCATGCAGCTTGGCGGGAGTGCTCTAGCTGTGTATTGGAGGAATAGTCCGATTCCCGCTGATGACAAAGACGACTTCAAGGAATGAAAACCATGACATATCTTCTATCCACTGCATGCCCTATGAATTATTTTCCGCTCATTGTTTAGAAGACATTAATTTATGCATTAGTTGATAAGAAAGTTTTGTTTTATGAATTCATGTAGCCTTGCAATGTCAGAGTTTTGTAGAATTTAGGATAAGCTTGCAACAATTTAAACCAGTGTGAAGAGTGGCAACAAATAATATGCCCATGTAGCAACAAAAAGGGACAACCTATAGCTACTGAGCTCTTGCCATGGTAGGGTCCAATGAACGGTCGAATCCATTGTGGTTCTATTATAATTATTAGTCTTGTCTTGCATTGTGGTTCAACCACTTCAACTAGTGATATTCAGTTACAACAATTGTGTCAAGAAGACTCTATCAATGTATCAACTAATTCCTTCTTAGTAACTATGAAGTTATATTATATTATTATCTGAAGTTCTTGAAGCCCCACAATTTATCCATATGCCATAAGCTTAGAGAACGAGGTTAAGATTTGTTAGATTACTCTAATATATATAACCTCGGGTAATATAAGCTTAAGATTTGTTAAAACTACACTCCATTATTTTCTTTGTTCCACACATTTCAGCGCTTTATGCAAGAATACTTCAAAGATAAAGTACTAGTCTCTTTTAATTTAACCAGTGATCTCAAATTCAAAAATCAAATTCTAGAACTGCTAAATTTTGTTGAGAGCTTTCCAACTATTTCAATCCTACGCGAGCATGATTGTTTCATCTCTAATTACGCAGATACTTGATTTGTGCAACAACAAAAAATTGAATTGAATTCATATACACCGTATGTTTAAAAGTGGAAAAGGTTCTACAGAACTATTTAACGAGTATACACCGTTCGTTTAAAACAGTGTTGTACTTATTAATGCCTTTGTTGCATCGCCAACGAACAACTCTTGCACATTTTGTTCTCCCTCAACCGAAGACAATTCTTACTAAGCTCAACCTATTATTAACAAAATGACACTAATCAATTAGGCATAGTTTTTTTGGTGTAAGCCAATTAGTCATAGATATCTTGTTCAAAACACAAGTTGTACTTAAGTAAATAATACTCAAACATACTTGAGTGGTTGAATTGCATTGGAAATCTACATTGTAAATAAGTCATATGTATTAATATAATGCATGTTTCCGATGCAACTCATGTCTTAGTGTCTCTAAGTCTCACGTATTAATACAATACATATTCTCGATGCAACTTATATCTCATTGTCTCTGAGTCACACATATCAATACAATGTAGATTTCCGATGCAACTCATGTCTTGATGCACCTCTGTGACACATTAATTACAGTGGAGGCTCTCGATGCAATGTATGTCTCAATGCACCTCAGTCACACATATTAGTTACAATTGAGATTCTTGCGCTGTAATTAGTATGTGTGACTGAGAGACACTGTGACATGCATTTCATCGGAAACCTACATTGCAAATTAATTTGTGTAACTAAGAGTTGTCGAGACATGCGTTGCATTGGAAACCTGCAATGTAATTACTATATGTGACTGAGAGGCACTGATGTATGCATTGCATCGAAAAATATGCATTGTAATTACTAGTCTTACAAGAGTGAATTAAGACATACATTACATCGGAAACCTCAATTGTTATTTTAAAAAATGTCAGTGATCTTGTCGTTGCATCGTAATTACTAGTCTGACAGAGGTGCATGAAGACATACATTGTATCGGAAATCTCAAATGCTATTTTTAAAAATATCAAGTGATCTTATCGTTGCATCGAAAATCTGCATTGTAATTAATAGTTTGATAAAGGTACATTAAGACATACATTGCATCGGAAATCTCATTTCTTATTTTAAAAAATGCCACCAAACTTATGTTTTGGTGTGTTGAGTGAATTTATGATTGAGATTTGGACGTGATTAAAGTTTGTGTAAATTAAGCCTTTAGAGACCTTATTAGGATAAGTTTTACATACTTATCAAGATAAATTAGTTTTACTATCGTAAAAAAACGAGTATATTAAAAATTTGATCTTTTAACAGCTGAATCATGAGTTCCCAATTAAAGATTTAATTTGAATGATGCACCAAGAGGATACTCACACAAAACGTGACGAAAAATCCTTACATACAAAACATTTGCGAAGCATGTCAACTAATATTGTGTCGCGTGACCAGCAAGAATGTATGTGCCGTCAAATAACAAAGATATACCAAAATAAAATACTCTCAACTGTAATGTGTCATAAATCATGATAATTCTTTTAAGAACTGTGTTTGAAAGGACCTAAAAGGAAATTTAATTATAAATTTTATCCTTTTTAATCAACAAATATATTTATTTTACAAAAAATCTAAATTCTTAACAAATTTAAAATAATTTTGACTAAAAATTTAATTCGGTCGTACACGGTTTTTTTAACCATATCGGTCCTTCACTAAAAATTTAATTCAGTCGTATACGGTTTTTTTTAACCATATCGATCCTTCAGAAAGACAACTTAGCCCTTAAGTCATAAAAATGTCATAAACTAATTTACTTTTTTACATACATTGAATTGAACCGTGAAAAAATTGCGAGCTCGAGTTTTGAGTGGTCTATAAATAAATTGGGGTCTTTACTAGTTTATTTTCAGTTTGAGCAATATCATTGTTTTGCTTACATTACACTTTGTAGCGGGAAACCACCACTGAGCCATTGCTACTCTTGTTCGCTCTTCAACCATGTCTCAATCCAAATACGATGAACCTGATAAAGCGTATGAAATCGCTGAACTCATCGCCATTTTTGTTACCTTGTTTTGTTCCTTTTTTCTTTGTACACGGTTTCTCTCGCATTGATGTTTTTTTCTTTTTTCTTTTTTCATGACCTTTTGAATTTAATGTTCTTGTTGGAAAATAAATGTAACTAAGATTTATGAAGTTAATGCAAGTGATTTTGTGGTTAAGTTAGTTAGAACCAAAATCTAAATTGATTTAATGTTTTTTTCGTTTGGTTATTTTGTTTTTGAAGTTCTTTTTCAATTCTAGGTTAGATGTTGTTTGCTATCACTTTGATTATTTATTATACTTAATGCATGTTTGATATCACGGTAGGTTTTCGAGAATAACGGTGAGCTGTAAAAGCTACAAAGCGGCTCACCGTGATACCAAACATTTTGTAGCAGGTGTCGGTGTCAGACACCGACACAACACACTTGACACACATGATTACGGCTCACCGTGATTTTGACAATCCACCGTGATACCAAACATAATTTGTAGCACCGACACTTCTAGTGTCCAACATGTGTTGGTGTTTGACACCGACATAACACCGATACACGTGATTGCATTCATTTTTTTAAAATTATTATTGGTATCGACGTGTCAGTGTCAATGATTCATAGCAAACATAATGATTCATTACAAACATGTACTTATTCTCTCCATTTCTAACTAGCTATCTTTATAATTTTTTGGGGATTGGAAACAGGTTAGATGCTTTTATCTACGATTACCTCGTGAAGAATCAATTGTATGAAACTGCAAGAATATTTCATGATGAAGGCAATGTTGAACAGAACATTGGTAAGATGACAATAAGATCATTTTTAGGGGAACTAAATTTATTATATGCAAAAGTAAATGTTCTTCTAGTTTTGTTGAATTTGAGTTTTAATTTTGGTATATGGTGTAGTTATGGATGCACCTGGTGGTTCACTCTTCGAGTGGTGGTCTGTTTTCTGGGAATTGTTTATGGCCAAACAAGGTTTTTCACACTCAGAACCAGCATTATCTTACCTTAAGGTGAGTTTGTCCCATTTTAATAGATGTAATCGATTTTATTTTTGTTTCGTGGATTGATTCCTTTCTGTCCTTACCTTTTCGATTTTATGCGTATTTCTTTGTATGCATTGTGCTCATTGTTATCTTCAATCTATCTGTATTGGAAATTGGAGATCAAGGTTAAGCATATATACCGTTTGTTTTCTTTATTTTTGTACATTGCACCTCTTTGGAATTTTTGTATACAAGGGGTTCTATCTATTTATTTGACCATTTTTGGTATAAAACTTCTGTGGTTTACTATTCTTACTCCCTCCGGCCTCAATTATAAGCAATTTTTCACTTTTTAGGTTCATTGAATAAATGATGTATGTAGTCTTTATTATAAACCATATACATCATTTATTTAATGAATCTAAAAAGTGAAAAGTTGCTTATAATTAAGATCGGATGGAGTACTTACTAGCCATTGTTTTTATTACATTATTTACCATTATCTGTGGTTCTATGATGATTAATATTTTAAACTTTGCATCTATTATCCTAAGATACTGTCACTGTCAAAATCAGAAGTTGATGTTATGTATCTATGCATAAGCTTTGTTTCTATTGTTTAGTATGTACCATAGGTCATAAATTATTTGCTCAGTATAAATTTAAAAATGATAGTTCCAACAAATTTAGGCTCAAGAAATGCGGAAGCAAGAAGAAGAAATAGAGAGAATCCAGTTCATATTGCAGAGCCCTGCTCAGCTTCAGCAATATGGGGCTGAAACTCAAGAAAGTGTTAATGGCATTGTTCTCTGTCCCATAAACAATGCTCCTATGGTGAGGCAGAACCGGGTTACTCCTAATACAATGGCAACAAAACTAAATGAGGACAGGTTGGCATCTCCCCTTCAGGGAAATGCTTTAGATGACAGGACCTTTAAGGTATTACGTTTGTTCGAAGATTATAATATAGACCTGATTTTTTTTATATGATTTCTATCACAACATGATATTGTTTCTACTTTATACCATTTAATATACAGATAATGAATGCTTATACCCGCGGTCAGCTTCCAATGGAGGATTGTGCCATGTTGTTCAACGAAATAACACCAATAACTGGTGGACAACCTTCAGGGTGCCTACTAATCATTTGTCTTTGATGAAATTATTAGTTATTCATGTCATTTTGTTCTTGATGATACTTATCTCATTTTGGGCTGAATTTGCAAGTTGTAAAATTCTGTTTGCAGACAAACATTGGCCAGTGCACTTAGCATTTTACAAGAGAAACTTCGACAGGATCAAAATCAGAACCAGCAACTTCCAGGGTTTACACAAGTAATCATGAACATAACTTTTTTCTTGATTTGCGTGTTACCCGCATATAAATTCACAACGATCTGCTGTATTTACCATCTTTTGTTTTGAATCAGGCCATGCACAGTGGCATGAGTGCAATGATGAGGTCTCGAGCTGTTGTTTCAGAAGGATCCAGTTACAGTGTTCATCATGGTACTGGTTTTGTTGTTTCATGTTGAATTTAACATTACCTAGTTTACGTTTTCTTGTTAGTCTTTCAATAGAGGACTCGGTATGTTCAATAAGGGACCTTTAAAGATATTCACTCTCTGTATTACTGTAAACTGGCTTCAATATTTTTAATTCCCAACTAATTTTCAGCCCCTTTTTTGGAAAGTGTATGCTACTGGATTTATTTGTTGTTGTTGCCTGAAAGGCTGAAAGTCATCATTCATACTATCTTAGGTTGTAAATAGTTATGTTGTAGTAGTTGTTCTGCAAAATTATAAATTGGACATGGTTACTTGCAAAATACTTCTAAGCTATTTTAAGCTATTGGAGTGAACATCTTATGATAGAACTGGAACCAGATTTGAACTCTTAACGTATATCATATAAGAAAAATTCCCTCTGAAGGTATATAATCTTTATTGTTGAAATTCAATGAACTCACAAATAGTTTGAGGAAAACGCAACCTCCCATTCAACTATTACTTGACAAAAGATGCCTTCTCTCTATCAAACTCTCCAATTAATAAACTGAGACTCCCTTGCAACAACCTTTCCCTCCTCCTAACTACCTCCTAACTAACTACTGTCAGTCTGTTACTTATAACACCTGACAACTATGACAGATACATATTTTTCGTATTTTCCTCTTTATTTGGCTTCTCCTAACATAGACTTGATTGATAGGGAGTTGCCTTGTTCTATTACCTTAACTGGATTATGTCAGCTTTCATATTTTATTGTTTGCTTCCATTCTTGAAATATTCAACATTCCCTGCTTTGTGCATACTTGCTTTATATGACACCTCTCAAATGATGTTTCTTTTATCTGCATTATATTGTAATGGCATAATTTTAGGATATACATTTGATTTTTTCTTTACAACTCATTTTAGGTTCAAATCAAGGTGGTAGCGACTTGACTCTGAAAGGGTGGCCTTTAGCAGTAAGACTTTGGCTTAATTCTCCATAACAACATTGTGATTTTTTTTTTCTTTCTTCCTGTTGGCTGGTGTGACATTCCCCCAGTCTATCTCTCATGGTTCATTGATTTTCTAAATTCAAAGTAGAAAGCTGGATATATTAGGGAAAATGGCATTCAGTGGTGCAGTGAGGTTACTTCATTGGATTATATAAATTTCATTCTTCACTCGATAGATAACATTGTCTTGTCTAACTTTCTACACAGTAATATTTATTAGCTTTGTCCTTGGATGCATTTTAAGGTTGAATATTTAGTAATTTTCTTATTAGTTTTGAATATTTAGCATTTTAAGGTTGAAATATACTTTCTCATATTGATAAAGGTACACTAAGTGTCATTTAGATCATTTGTAATAATGGTATGCATGCATTTAATGTTATTCGGTACTTTTCTTACAACAACATATATTTTTATATACTAATGAAGTAAACTTTATCATAACAGTGAAGGGACATTACCTGTTTGATTGATCATCGTCCTAGTTTAATAATAAGGAAGTCTCTCTACTTGGCTTGTGCAGAACAACTACACCTTCTGTTATAGAGATTTAACTTATTATACAAGAAGTCAATGTGAAGTGAAAATTACCAAAAATCGGTTGTGATATGAAATCATGGATTTTTTAGTTTATTAATTAATTGGGCTTTAAATTCAGCTGTGAGGAAGTGACAAAACAACAAAAATATAGACTATCTTTCTCATCTTCACCGTTTCTTATATCCATCTATGTTATTTAGGTGCATCAATGTTCTTTCCACTGGGTGAGCAATCCTATTTCTGATTAGATCTCAATTATTTTAGGGACTGGATGAGCATCATGCGGAACTTCTTCATAAGCATAATTTGATTCTGCCTTCACAATCTTCCAATCAATTTTCACCACGGCAGCAACTTATGTTTCAGGCACAGCAGGATTTAGTTAATCCATTTGTCAGTGGTTTTGATGGCAAAAGACCAAGTGTGCTTGCCAATAATCAAAATATGGTTCCTTGGAACGATGGCCAATCAAATTCTGTAGGTGGTTCCATTCCCAATATTGTAACACCTGCACAAATTGGTTTCCCTGAATTGCCTCATCTGAACTTAGATATGACCCATAAGGTATCAACCAACCCTATATCTGAGTTGAATTAAGTTTTCCACCACTATAATTGTATTCCATTAAGTTTCCTGTGAGCAATATTTAGGAGCTGTAATGCATGTCTAGGTTTTTTAATGAGTGTGTGTGAATTTTAGGCTTCCAAAAGTCAAGTCGAACGGAAGCAAAAACAAAAAGTAGGATCATGTTCAGGTCTTGCCAATAGCTCTGGAACTGCAAACACAATGGGATCATCTTCTGGTTCATCCTCTACACCAACTATGCAGTCACGACTGCCATCTTGGCAACAGAATGGTTTGGGCTCACTTGCATCAACACAGAATCAATTGGTCCGAGACTATTATTCATGCAATTTCTCAAAATACTACCTGTATACATTGCCTGATTGTGCCATCCTAACATTGCACCATTTCCTTTTTGAAAACTTATGTTTCTATTGTCCGTAGAATGAAATGTTTTTTATAGGCTCTGAAAAGCTACTTTTTATTTGTTAATATTAGCATGCATAATGATCATGTCCCCCTTAGAAAAACAAGGAAATCTTGACTTTTAAGAGTAAATATATCAGCACATTTGAGTTATGCTTATCTTTGTAATCGTCACTCCATTAATACAGTGGACATGTTAGATTTCTTGAGCATACAATAATCTAGGCATCCTGAAAACACTACTTGACCTCAAGGTAATTGTTATTTGGCAGGCTCATATGGACCATCTCAAGAGCAACGGATCTTTGGCGGACAATTTTGAGTCACTCTCATCTCTTGCTGATGCAGACCATAATGGACGAGTTGACAGAGGTATGATAAATCTGATAGTTTTGAATTGTCCACCCTCCCTTCCCCCTTCCAAAAAACATCCCAATTCAATAGACACTTGATGGACTGGAATTTCTATATGGCTATATGGAAAAGCTTACGGTTTCAAATTTGAATGGTCTGCTTTTCATTAGGAGTCTCATTTAATGAGATGAAGCATATATTGGCTAGTTCAGATAAAGTTGACTGTTGTCACTTCTCCTCGGATGGAAAACTATTTGTTACTGGTGGTCGTGATAAAAAGGTATATTCTGGGTCGATCCAACTTTTAATTATGAAATGATCTCTATTCAGCAATGTTGTTATATTTAGTGTTTGTTTAAAGAAATTTTTGTTTATCAATTTGAATTTGTTAACCTGCTATGAGATGCAGGCTTCTCTATGGTGCACAAAATTGTTTAACCTGAAATCTACGCTTGAAGAGCACACTCAACGGATAACTGATGTTAGATTTAGCCCAAGCATGTTCTATGTTGCTACGTCCTCAGCCGATAAAACTGTAAAGGTTTGGGATGTTAATAATGTAAGTTTAGATTTTCATGATTCAACTTCAATTTTATAGTAATTATCGACCAATTTGGATTTAAATAGAGATTGAGAAAATAATCAGGATTTTACTTTTATGATATAAATCTTTGCCGTGAAAACTATAACCCATTTCTAATCTCACTCCTTAAACATCTTATTGTATTAATCATCACATTTACGCCTTCTTTGTCATTTACCATTTGTTTCTTCTACAACCCTCTTTTCCTCTGTCTTATATTAAAATTTAAGCATGGGACTATAGTCTAATATTGTCATTAATAAATTGATAAGTAAAACTTATTGGATTAATCTGAGTACTAGTGTTTGATAATAAATGATTAGAAGTAGAGGATATATGTCAAAGATAGAGGGGCTTGAGTGTCCTCTGCTAATAATCAACCTGTAGTTGGTTCTTGCATTTCCCTTACATTCATGCTGTTTGCTAGCCAGTAATTTTTTTCGTTTTTCCTTACATATTCGAATGTTACAAGGTTGTAACTTAATCTTAGCATCAGTCATGCAACTAAGTGGCAAAGTTGATTATGTTGGTATTACTGTTGAAAATTAACTAGCTTTAAAAGACCTCCTGGATCTGCTGTAGATTTAATTCCTATGATTTATCATTTTTTAGTCTTATGGTGCATCACATTGACTTTTCTTATATCAGTTAAGATGTTCTTTTTATTAAATGATTTTTTTTTTTTACTCTTATCATATTAATGAAATTTTTATTACACATTGCAGCTTGGTCATTCTCTTCGGACATTTACAGGGAATACAGCTGTGCTGTCACTAGACTTTCATCCAAGTAAACATGGCCTTATTTGTTCTTGTGATAATAAGGAGATAAGATTTTGGAATATTGCAAATGGTAGTTGTATTGGGATTTTCAAGGTAAGTAATCTCAAACAGATATTATGAAGCAGATCCCAACGTACAATTATAGATTGATTGAAATTAATTTAAATTCTCCAATACTTTATCAGGGTGGTGTAACTCAGGTGAGATTTCAACCTGGTTTGGGAAAGGTTCTTGCAGCAGCAGTAAATAATCTAATACTCATGTTTGACACAGAAACTCTGAGTTGCAGATTTAAATTGCAGGTCAGCTGTGAATTGTGTTTGCATTTGCATTTGTCTGTTTGTGATTTTATTCAAGTTTCATTTGACCTCAAATGATGCTATATTTTTCATCTTGGTAATGATAGTCTGACTACGAATCCCTAAAATAATAGGTTAAGATCAGTTAATTTCTTTTACTTAGCTTTAATTTGCACAAACAGTTAATACATTTCCAACATCAAAGTGTTATCCATCAATGTCATCTTTCTCTATCTCTCATTTTTTTTCTCTCCCTCCTCGTAATGTAGCTCCTGACCATCCATGATTTATCAATTTTAGGGCCACATGAGCCTTGTTCGTTCAGTGTGCTGGCACTCTTCTGGAAATTATATGGCATCTGTTTGTAATGATCTGGTCAAACTCTGGGCCATTGGATCTGATTGTAGAGGGGCATGTATTACGCAATTGAATGCAACTGAGAGCAAATTCAAGACCTGCGTTTTCCATCCGAGCCACAATATTTTGATCATTTCCTGCAGTGAGGTAAGTTATCTATTATCATATTATTACTATATCAAAGAATAATACATACTATTTTGACTCTGGACCGATAGGACATTCATTATCTTTCTTTCTAATTCAGTCGCTTATGCTCTGGGACTATGTGGAGAGCAAAAAACTTATTGTGCCTGCACACGACAAGCTTGTATCTGCATTGGCAGTGTCAGATGTTACTGGATTGGTGGCTTCAGTTAGTCATGATAGGACTTTCAAGATCTGGAAGTGACTTGCACTTGCTGTTGAGAATATAGGTTTACATTCCTTCAGGCAACAAACATAGGGAGTGGTTTTCCGTATATGAATTTTTGTTCAGACTTGCTCATATATAGGTCTTATGCTACAAGCAGTAAATGGCATGTTTTGGATTTTTGCCAATGTAAGTAATGCGGTTTTCTTACATTTGGATTTAGAAAGTGTATAAAATAAAAGTGGTAAACCTCAGGAAAATAGAAAGGAATACTATGTTTTGTTATTATGCTTGGGAAATATAATATCCTCTACATATTTTGTTAAAATACTAACCATAACTTTTCACCACATCATTTTTTTAGTAATTTTGATGTGTTTTGTTTTTCTTAAACAGTTCCTATTTTTTTATTTTTTTATTTTTTTTTACATTAGGGCTATTCCTTTTGAATTCAAAGTTAGGTAGTCACCACTATAGTGTTAGCACTCACATGACAATCTTGAAAATACAATCATATGCCCTCAAACAAATAACCATTTGGGGTGGTGGTTTTTACCTAGTGTAGTTAAGCCACGTTAATAGCGATAAAACTAGCTTAAGATTTCTTATTTTTTGTCTCAAATAGCATCCTTTAACATCTACGTCCAAACAAGTTCATGTTTGAAAAATGTTAACAATAACACACAAACTATTAAAAGAAAAAAAAAAAAGGTAGAGTCAAATATGTAAATTCACCCACATCTATTCACCCTTCTTTTCCTTATCCCTAATACTCGGGTCTCTATCAATTTGTGTTAATTCACATCAATGAATGAACTCCAAGTAATTTTTTCCTTTCCTGTTGAGTCCCTAGCACTTTTTTCTTGGCCTTTCTTTCTCCATCAAAGAGACTAGAAAAATGTTTGCCACACATTACCTCTCACATATCATATATAAGAGACAAAGTACAAAATTAATTAAATTAGTAAAGAACTAGATGACATATTCACGAATTTCGTGACCACCAAGGTTTAAAGACTTCTGAGTATGATTGATTATTCAATATAACTGCAGAAAAACTTGTATACACTAAACCAAAGAGTAAATAATCTGAAGTACTTATATATATCTAACAGGAAAGCCTACAAACCAATAATACATCACTTCACTTTACAACAAATATGCCTCTGATTTATGTAAAACAAAATAATTTGGATATTGTGTTGTTATTGGTTTACAAAGCACACAAGATCTCTGCTATAAAATAATTATATCCCTATACACTTTTGACACTTATTTTACGATGTATTGGAAAACTAATAGCAAAGTCCATCCCATCACCTCCTTTGGAAATTGAAGGATTTAATTGCATAGGCAAATACAAATGCAAAAAGTATGCAGAAACCAGCTACCATAGTAGCAGCAACGCACAAGAAATCATGCCTGTACCCAAAAACTTCTTTGAGTACTAGTCTTATGGGTACCGATTTTCCATTGGTTAGCTTCACCAACTTATCATCGTCACCATACTGTGAAGTTAGGAGACCATACAAAGTCCAGGCTACAGGGTTTGCCCAGTAATACCATCTCCACCAAATAGGGATTCTCTGTAAATTTCCAAGGAGAAGTAAGTTATTCGATGACAGATAATTCTCAAAAACATTACATCAAGGTAGTCCACAAAATTATTGTTGAGAGCGACTGAAACTGTAAATGGAAGCAATAAAGCATCAGTTTCCATACCTTATGAGGAATCATAAAACCACTGAAAAGGTTCCACAACATATAACATGGAGCACCGATGATGGCAGCAACATGATGATTTGGTGTGACAGCAGTAGTCATCATCCCATAAAAGGTAAAATATAACATAGTCAAATACATGAAGAATAAGTACCAAATGAACCTATCAACAGTCCAGACAAATGAACCCATGGAATAGAATATTGAAGAGTATATGATAGCCTGTGCGAACACGTAAGGGAACTCAATCACAACCTGCACAATGGAGGATAACGCATTAGTGAACTTATGGAAAACTGTAGGTTCCAGGCACTTTGTAAGTAAAAATACCTGAGCTCTTGCTCTATATGAAACAAACTGAAAAAATACCTGAGCAAATGCAAAACATAAAGCTGAGTACATCCCTGCAGCTCTTTCTCTATATGAAACAAATCTTTCCACTGAAACAACAGGTTGAACAGCTGTGCCATTTGTGATGCCAATGAAAAGGATCGCTGAATACATAGATCCCATGGCATTAAATAGATCTTGCTGTGTATCCCTGTATAAATACAAATATGAGTGTTGCATAAGGTTGATGGTAAAAGAACAAAATATGCATAAATAAACTATATTAGCATATCGTTCTAAACATTCCATGAACCTCCAGACATCTTGAACAGCATTTTGTCGATCTTTTTGTCTAGCATTTTTCCTACCATTTGGTTGTTTAGATAATTTCTTAATCTCACGTTACTCTAAAACTTGAATTAGTAAATTTGTCTCAGCTGCATTCTGACTAACCAACCGATTCCGTCAACTCATTACTAGTGTCTTGCAGGGCTTTTTTATGTTTACTAAAAAATAGGATCCATCATCATATCATAACTACCGACTTGTAGCAGGAAAACGTAGCAGAGATGTACAAAATAATAAAAAATGGACAACTTATGAAGCATTTGAAACAGGTTGTTGTTTGAAATTGATATTATAAAAAGAAATTAAACAAAAAAAGAAGAAAAAAAAAAAGGACCTTGTGGCACCAAATCTCCAACATATCGTCCCAAGCATCATTGAGATGAAGAAAGTGTAGAAGAAGCGAACAGCAGTGTACTGTGGGTTACGCCAGTAAGATAGATTTTGCTTCCAAAGACAAGTTAGGAACTGCTCAAAAGGTGACCGACAATACTTCGTTGGAAAATGCAAATCTTTGGAGTTACCAGATGGGATGCTCAATCTTTCGACCAACTCTTGGTTATATCTGAAGAAAAAGATGGTATATTAACATATATAAAAAATTCATGTACAAAAGTTGCAGCTAAGAACTACACATACTGATATAAACTCGATTTGCGGTAGATTTCTGCAAAGTCAACTCCCAGACGGTTTTCTTCTACTGAAGAAGTAACCTCCAGCATCCATGTCGCAGGGTTATATCCAGATTTGATCTTTGGAACTCCTTCGATTGCCTACACAGGTATAAACATTATAAATAATTGAGGATTCACCTTTGAACCATAAACCATATAGAACACTCAAGAGACCTAAGCAAGCTTCAGCTGACCTCAAAATAACTGATTAGTTCACTTGATTTAGGGCCAAGTGGGCCAGCGTATATAAGCTCTCCTCCCCGCTTCATAAACAGAAGCTGTAAAAGAAATTGAGATTTCATCAAATTTATTAGATTATACAAGTGTTATAGAGAAGTTCAGATAGAAACATAACATGCTGCTCTCTCAGAAACCATCAATCAATTCGAATAAGAGACGGGATAACAGAAACTTGTATATACGAAAGATACATGTATTGTTACATATCCAAAAGAATAAAATAGAGAGAAATTGTGGTATAACAACATACATAACATAACAGTATCAACATAAAAGCAAGCAAGGGGAAGGGATGGAGCGGCGATGTTTCCTACTATTAGACAACTTCAAATTCTCAATTTTAAATGAAATGCTTGTAATGCCCTCTCTTAAGGAAAATACCTCATCAAAGGATTCAAATATGTCTATGCTAGGCTGATGGATGGTGCAGACAATCGTTCGCCCAGTATTTACAATATTCCTCACAGTTCTCATCACAATGGCTGCAGCCCTAGCATCCAATCCGGACGTGGGCTCATCCATGAAGACCATAGAAGGGTTGGCAACTAGTTCCACTGCTATAGTCAACCTTTTTCGTTGTTCTGTTGACAGACCATCAACTCCAGGGAGACCAACTAGTGCTCCACTTAGTGGTGTGAGCTCTACCAGCTCCATTATCTCCTCGACAAATGCCTGGCAATCAAAACCCTCGAGAAGTTATTTTTTGATAAAAAATGTTAAAATACATGTCTCTATAAAATGCAGAATGGCCATACTGTCGTTTGTCTCCATGCCTCACCTTTTGTGTATCCAAGTCAACATCTGAAGATAATCGAAGCCAAGCAGAAAATAGTAAGGATTCCCAGACAGTCAAGCCAGGGGAATGCACATCAGATTGCTCACAGTAACCAGATACTCTTGCAAAAGAATCTTGTTTTTTGGGATAACCAGATATATATATACTCCCTTCTATGAAACCCCCAGTTTTTCTTCCAGCTAATACATCCATCAGAGTGGTTTTCCCAGCACCACTTACTCCAACCAATGCTGTCAACACACCAGGCCTAAAAGCTCCAGTAACATTAACAAGCAGCTGCAGTTTGTCTTCTGATATCCCTTGTTGTTTCAACTCCTGAAGCAATAATTGAACCAAAAAGCATTTAATCTACCAAATTTATTTTAAAAAAATAAAAATCATTTGTTTACGTACCAAAGGAACTTCCACGTAGTAATTGATATTGCTGAAAGCCATAGAAAGGGGTTGAAATGGGAGAACCATTCCTTTTTGCTTAAAATGCTTTCCTGAGAAGATAAGACAGTTGGATAAAATGTTATGTCTGGTCTATACACATACAGTCATGTAAAAAATAAATGTATAATCTGAAATTTATATTGACAAACCACTTGATGCGGAATGCTGCAAGTACTCTCTCAGCTCAATAACAACATTTTCACCATTTCTTCTCTTTTCTCTTTCTTGCAGCTCACCCTTTGAGACAACGGGTTGTTGTTTTCCCAGAGCTGAAGCAAATATTAAGAGAGCAAGATATTATGAAATCTGTCTCTCTAACAAAGTTATTTTGGTCTATGAAGTTTCAGAAGGCACCACAACATTAGACAATTAGAGGGATTATATATAGAATGACGAGTCTTACGATTAAGGTAAGCTAAGAAGATTGTAAACAGAATGTTGAATAAAACTGTGTATCCAACCAATGCTCCAAGACCAATCCAATACCAATAGCTTTCAGAATACAAACTCTTTGCTTTTAACACTGCCTTGCCCAATGGATAAATGGTCTGGTTTCCAACATTCTGTAAACGAGATTAAATAGTGACATAAGTCGTTATAGATGCAGTAAGGAAATTGCTGAAGAGAATTCATGTTGAGTAAAAATCATATCATCACTTAACAACATTATCATCTGAAAAAAACAAATGATCACAATCACAACAAGGATTATACCTTGTCCCAGGAATGTCCAAGGAACTCATTTACAGAAGCAGAATTTTGTGCATACATCAAAGGAGAAACCCAAAAGCCCCATATCCACCAACTTGGTATACGGTCTGCCTCAAAATAAGTTACAGTCAGAAAATTAGTTTACCAAAACGAATTTTGAAACATTCAGAGATTGCAGTTAACCTTTTGAAATTATATATCCGCCAAGAGCCATTACAACCAACATGGCAAATGATCCAAAGGTATTGGCTACTATCATATTCCGACCCAAGGATCCTATCAAGCGAAACAAACCTATGGACATCTGATGCAGAAAGAAAAAAAGCAAGAATTGCCGAAGAAATCTGCAGATCAAGATAGACACAAAAATAGTTACTCAAGAGAAACTCTTAGAATACATGAAAACACTACGTGAACATAAGATTAATTACCTAGTAAATGCAGGATCGTATCCACTGGCATAGTACGATACCAGTACCCAGCATCCAGCCTCCATGAGAGAAGTTGGGATACTGAGGAACCAAGAAGGGAGTGTATATGCCCAGCTAGGATAGAAATGAAAGTCTCTGTGTTTGTAAAGAACTGGAAGCTTTGCAACTAACATGGACACTTCCGTAAAACCATTGAAAAGAATAGTAATCATAGAAAAATACAGTGCTCCAAGGTATAAGCCTCCATCATCAATTGTATCATGGTGCATCGTTGTTCGGAAAAAGACAGTCATTGTAATTAAAGCAACCAAAATCAGCTGAAAATAGTAAGTAAAGGTCAATATCAGCTACATAAACCTTACATAGTTACAAACGCATATCGAAGAAATAAGGACATAAACCAGAAATTGATTTGTTTCCATTATATGTAATTATTTAGTGTAATTATATGGATAGCCTTGTAACCTCTATATATACACAAGGAATAACAATGAGAAAGGCATCAAGCCATTATTTGTGACAAAATTAAAATAATGAAAAGAAAGGGTCACAAGTTCAAACACGTAACAAAGAAGATTCTGAGATTACAAGAATATTTGCTTTTTCTTGAGGTAATTTCACTAGAATTACTTGTACCGTAGATTTTATAATGGTAGCATTACCTGAACAAATTTAAAAATGTAAATAAATGCATTCCGTTTAATGAGAAGCTTCTGCCACTGATAATTAATCTTGAGAAGTTCACCCCTTTTTGCTCCATAGGAACAAGTTGCCAAGGCAGCTGGATGATTATTGCGCCTATTGAAAGGAACATTTAGTTCCTCAGACAAAAGCTTTCCCTCACGATACAAGGAAAATGCTTGGGCAAATTTCCCGACAGGAATGTACCGGTAAGGGCGGTCGAGAACGGACCAGTACTGCTCTTGATCCTTCTTAGACGTGACCTGTTGATAAGATTTTTAAGTCTGAACAGCCACTTAAGTTAAAATGTATTAGAAATACTTATTCAAATATCACTGCTACTCACTTCTTGTAAGAAGTCTGCTACATTTTTTCTCTCAGGACAACTGAATCCCATAAGTTTGAAAAATTCAATAGCAGCCTCACGCGGCCCCTGATATACAATCTGACCCTCGGACAACAGAATGACATCATCAAACAATTCATAGGTCTCTGGAGCTGGTTGAAGAAGAGATATGATTGTGGTTGCATCAAGTGCATGTGTTGAATGCTTGAGATATCTAATAATCTGATATGTAGTTGAACTATCTAAACCAGTTGATATCTCATCCATGAACAGCACTCTTGCTGGTCCAATTAGTAATTCGCCTGTAAATCAGACATCAACTGATTAGCATATTGCAAATGTATCTAAGGCGCTAGTACAAAAGACAGGGTTACACACTAGTACGCTTCACTAACCTGTTGTAAGCCGCTTCTTTTGTCCTCCCGAGATTCCCTTGAGCATTTCATCCCCCACCAATGTGTCACCACACATGTCCAAACCTAATATCTTTGTGAGAAATATTTTCGTACTTAGAACTAAACAATGAAATAATCATATACATACACACATAATTGAGCTTATGAATATTTTTTTTAGATAACTTGCCAAAGAAGTTAATCACATGTTGGAATTAGGCTCTGGGGATTTTTTTACTTCTTTATTAGATGTCCACAATTGTGTTTTTAGGATTCTTTGCAAGTCATTGGTATCTCCACAATTTTATTTTATATCACGAATTCCATTAGTAAAAAAAGTATTCCAAAATAAAAAACAAGGCAACAAATATTTCAGGTCACAATCACATGACAACTCACTGTGCATCCAAGAGTAACAGTATTTAGGGATACCTTCATGATGTACTCAACCACAAGATTTGTTTCCTGTCCACCGAGAGCTAATGACTGCAAAATGCATCTTGAGTAGATTAATTTGTGTCCATGAATGCAGTTTACAATGTTTATTTTGAAAAGGAAAAAAAACGAGATATTTTCCCATTAAAGGGAAGAAAAAAAGAATGAGTATGTGCCTTCATGAATAAATCAAGGTCTTCATCAGGTTTTATTCCAGCATTCTTTTCTCTTCTAGCAAGTTCCATCAACATATCTGGTAAGACACCAGAATTTAGTAATCAGCCTCTAAAAGAACAAATTGAGAATAAGTTAACATGATTACAAAAAAACACACCGAATTTAAATCCAGCGCCTTGACAGCAACCAGCAAACTGGAGAGTTTCCCTCACAGTCATCTCTGCTACATGCCAATCTTGTTGGCTGACATAAGCTGATGTTCTCTGAGGAACAAACTCATTCAAACCATGTCCATTGTAGGTAATGTCCCCTGACATCTTCAAAGGGAGTGAAAGAACAAAAATTAGATGCGAAGAAAACCAAGTCTTAAATCCAGGATCGTAGTATACTAGTACAGTAAGTATAGGTCACTATTTAATCTATTTAGAAATCATCATCTGAATCAAATGGAGAAGGCACCCATGCACAAAAAAATTATATTTCCATAAAGGAGTGGAGTGCAGTCTAGTTGGTCACTTCAGCCTTCCATTCTACTTATGACCGATGTTTTTATACTAAATGATGCTATTCCGCATCTAATACTACGAGAGATAAATCCAAGCAGAGTGTAGCAAAACACCAAAAATAGTGTCTCAAGCTATAAAGAATCGAGAGAGTTGTTCTCATTAATTCCAATTTCCAAACAGCCTATTGTGGCCTCGGTCTAAGCATTCTTTCTCTAGTACAAAAGATATACAAAATAACGCTACTGGTCGAATAGAAAACGAGGGATTGATAGTTATTTTCAAAATAAACTTTATGTACAACTGACTCACGTATTGTTTTACATTGTTTCTTTTTACAGTCAAGTTTTTAACAATCATTCTGTACTGCATAGTTTGCTGCATAATTAAACAGTGTGACTGGCAAGAATTTCTATGCTGTTGGCATATTAGTTGAGTGACCATACATACAGGAACGGTATTAGGATTTGTTCAATGCAATTAAAAATCTTAGTAAACCTGCAAACCAGGTCCTAGTCTGCCAGCAAGAGCTAAAAGCAATGTTGTTTTTCCAGAGCTTGGCGGACCCAATAACAACGTTAGCCTGCAAGAATAACAAAACAACAATATCTATCAAACATGAAACATGTACAACATACAGAAACAAGAATAACACATTGTCACATACACAACATTCATGTAATGAAAGGATTATAATTATTAGGAAAGGAAGTTTTAAAAAAAATTATTTAATGGAAAATAGTTATCCTTATTTTCCGGAGAGAAGTATATGTGTAGTACCAATACAGAAAAATATAAGAATCATAAATTAAAAACAATAAGAAATATTTGTTTTAATGATATAAATAATATTTTATTCGTAATAAATATACTACTTTGGAAAAAAAACATTTAAAATTATGCGTTTAAAAAAATTAATTTTTTTAGTTAAGTAATAATTTTTTATTTATGATTTGTATATATTTATATATTTAATTTTTATTTTTCCTTTAAAAAAAGTTTAAATATGATATTATGTAACTAAGTTTTAAGTTAGTTTGTTTAACTAGTTAAAGTATATTTTTAAGGAAAATTCTAACAAGTGGTCGGCACTTGTTCAGGAACCAAATATAGTAAGACTATCTCGAAACTTATATGGTCAATATCTTAAAGTGTAAAATAAAAATGAAAAAAAGTGTGAAAAGTATTATTTTCAATACAAATTTACCTTATTTGTTTCCTTAACAAATACCTCAAAAACACCGGTTAGTATAACCTTAATCTTAATCCCTGTAAGATTTCAAATTTAATCCCTACACACATTTTATTAATTTCTACAAAAAGTTTGATACTTTTAGTCCCCACCCTATAAAAGCAAAATAAGTACTAAAATTGAATAAAAAATTTGTAGGGAATAAATTCAAATAGTTGTAATTTCTTATGAACTAAAACATATTTAGGTATTGATTTTTTTTAAGCAATATTTAGGTATTAGGTATTGATTAAATTCTACTTTTACTATCGATTGGTTCACAGTTTAATTTAATTTTTAATCTTTACATTGCCATGGCATACAAAAAAAAAAAGGACTTACTAATTAAATAAAAAAATCCATTTGGATTGATTAACGGAAAAGACATATGATTATATTATATTATATGAGAACTATGTTACCAAACTAACAACCAACAAGGAATAAAAGTTCCCACCACGTCTTAAAGATGTAAGCAATGAAATGTCAAAGTGTGGTTAACAATACATACTTCGTTGTGACTTTAGTAAAATAGTAGTAACTTTCAACACTAACCTTGAAGGTCTGATAATCCCATTGATATCAGCAAGAATTGTCAATTTGCTTCTCTTTCTTCTGTATAACCACAATTGTCTTAACAGAGCCTAATCACACAATATGAAAATCAAATTATGAAGCTATGCTCAAACTAATTGAAGTGGTAAACCAATAATAAAGTTCACCTCAGCCATATTACAGATGAAATTTGGAATGGTAGGTAAAGCTCTGCTTCCCACGTGTACAAATGTCTCAATTGTTAAGTTTTGAAATCGAACTTCAATCTTTGGAAATGCCAAATGTACTCTGTGGAGATCATGCATCAAGTAAAACACATTCAGTGACATTAATTAACTATCTAATCCCACTTTAAATTAGTTTAATGGTATTGATTTAAAATCTGAGAGTGTATTCCTTTGAAGTTTCAGGTTCAATTTTCAACGGTGCTAATTTAGATAGACTAATTTAACTTTTAAAAAAAATAATTAACTATCTAAATTTTGTTTCTGATGTGAGATACCTACATATCTTATACAGCCAAAGCTGGTGTGAAAAATGAAAATGAGAATCGGAAAAAGAAACATCTAATCACATGTTTGGATACGAAATAGCATGAGTAAGACGTTAAATTAGATTCTAATGAATTTGTCAAAATTACGGTTTATTTTATCATACTCTCTTTTATTCTGAGTTAAAAATGATTATGATTAAATTTATTTTTGTAAAATTAATTTTAATTAAAATATTAATTGAGTTGAGTGTAAAGATCACTTTCATTGGCAAAAGTTACAAATTATAAAAATCAATTCTAATTTTAGAGATACCAAAATCAAATTTAAATCTTGAAATCACTTTTTACCTCTTCCATGAGTAAAACTTTTCACTTTAAAGAAGCAAATCAACTTATACGTAAACAAACAAAATGAAGCACAAGTAGCGCCATTTCCAATTTGATAAACACATAATTAACGCGATTGCTTGAAAATCGTGTGTTGTAGTACTCTACATATTGCGAAAATAAAAAGGAATGATGAAGGAAAAGGTATAATTACGCGTCGAATCGGCTTCTCATACGGTGGAAGAATCTCTCAGGATCATTATCAACGACATCAACAAGCCTTTCTAGAATAAGTTTCTGCTCCTGCGATTGAAGTTGAGTTACGTCGATCTCTTTTTTATCACCGACGAGATTCTGGAAGATTCCTCTTCTCGCTCGTTTGTAAGTGGGAAGTCTCTCCAACGCAGCCCAGCGTAAAGCTTCTTCGTCTTCTCCGGATTCCCTAAATGACTCCGATCTGGCGAAGGCGTTTTCCGCCGAGTTCCACATTGTGAAAAGAGTAAAGAGAGAATGTGATTGAGATGAATGAAGGAAATGAATAAGAAAAAGAAGAAGAAGAAGAAGAAAGAGTAGGAGTTGTTCCTTGTTATGAGTGAAGGATGGATAGGTAGTTGAAATATTAATGAGAGAGAGAGTACGTAGTCGTTCACAGTTCACAGAGTGAGTGGGTGATTTCCTTAAAGAGCAGTATAGTAGTTGTGTTGTTTGCTGTTAAAAACGACCCGACTCATTTAATAGCCGCGGGAAATACTGTGGATTCCATTCATATTTCACGCGCGCGCTCCCTTTTTCTTTTTCCACTCGCTTCCTCCTCTTTATCTATTTTTAATTCTGTTATTAAGTTCATGTTAACCAATGTTCACGGTCCTAAGAAATCCTTAAATATAAATTATGTACTCTTGAAGATGTAACTTTTTATAAAAGGATTATACTAATTTGTACCCTAA
Organism: Medicago truncatula; assembly: GCF_003473485.1. Lineage (NCBI taxonomy): Eukaryota > Viridiplantae > Streptophyta > Magnoliopsida > Fabales > Fabaceae > Medicago > Medicago truncatula. The sequence continues at coordinate 54,554,889 of NC_053045.1, read as the reverse complement.
ATATTTCATAAATGATAAATATTTATTACAAAACATTAATTTTCAATCTCTTAAAAGAATAAATTGACATAATTTTTTAGATAAAATTTTCACTTAGATTCTTTAACATGTGTCTTAAAGACACAAGTTAACATTTCATTTTATAAAATTTTACCAGTTTTGGTTCCTTAACCAAGACGCATGGGTATTAATTGGCATTCTCCACTTTATTATTATGATCATTTGATAGTTATTAAGATATTAGTTATTAAGATATTATTGTGACTACTCGTTACACATTTAAAAATTAAAATGATTATTACCCCAATAAATAATTAATTAATCAACTAGTAACTTACTAAACTTATGATATGAATAATAGACAAGTTTAGGTCCATGTACCAAAATTATTATTTTATTTAGTAGTTAGTTCAATATACATGTCATATAATTTTAACTCGTTTTGATTAATTTTATTATAAATATATTTTTAGATAATTTTGATTATGAATGAATATAGTATATTTTACAAGAAAAAATATATTTAAATGATTAAAAAGATACAACTTTATTGATTGATTTAGAACACAAAATCTCAAAACCTAGGTTAGCACCAAGTTTGTACATCCTTTCTTAATCCTTAATCTTAACAAACTAAAACATGTTCAGTCATCCATATCATGCAATGCAACCCCGTTAGCAATAATGCGACACTCAGGCCAGCGTTGTAATGCACCGGTGATACAGTACACGAATGACACTGTTTTACGCTTTTAGTGACAGGCATTGAATTCCAACATGTGGTGGGTTGTTACAACCCTTTTAGTAAAAAATGCTACTTGAAGTTTTTTTTTTTTTTTTGGAAATGGAAGGGACTAAACATGTACAAAACGTGGAAGATGGTTGAAATAAAATGTGTTCAAATTCTTACATTATTTTGGATGGTGAAGAAACATGAATATCGATATTAATTATATTGGGTTAAATGCTCTTCGTTTCGTTGCAAATACATGCATAAGTTAGAAGAAACACCTTTAAACTCTCTTTTTTTCCTCTCTCTCTTATACTTGCCTTTTGACCTATTGTGTTATTAAATATAGTTTACATATTTGATTTAGAAAGTGTGCGTGTATGAAGCCTGTGAGAAGTTGTTTGAGATAAGTTCGTAAAAAATATTTTTGCTTTTACAAGAAAAAGTAATATATATATATATATAAATTATTTCTAAAACAATAACAAACTAAAATCTTCTGTAAAAATAAAGAATACAACTTAAATACAGTGCTGTAGACATTATCAATAGTTTTGAAAAGGTATAAACAATGAATCTTCTAAAAAAAAATGTCTGTTTGTAAGGGGTTTCATGAATAATGTACAAAATGGTTAATTTGTTTAGTCGTTACATTTTATCAATGGATTCACAGTCATGTGTGATGTGTTATGGTGTGGAGGAATTAGTCTACCCTTTATGTTTTGAATTTCAATTTGGTCAAGTTTGATATGGTGTTTAGTTATGGTTAGGAATTACTTGTGCATTGAAATATCCGAATGTGGATAATACTTAACAATTTCGTGGCTTTTTTGAACAAGGTTAATATCAAAATTTGGTTGACTACTATTCGGTCTATTTAAAAATCATGGAAGAATATTATCTTTGATAATCATGAAGTAAATGTGATTCCTTGTCAAAAAAAAAAAAATGAAGTAAATGTGATTCATATTATTTGAGAAGACCATCAACCTTCTCCCATGGGGTTGCTTAAATCTCATGTGATAGACTTTTCTTTTGATTTTCATGAGTTGTATACTCATTCAACTCCCAGGGCATTTAGGTTTTGTTGGTGCTTGAGTCTTTGGCTCTTTTCTGATGTTGTTTGTTTTGATTTTTGTTTAGTTGCTCGGACTTTTAATCTTTAGTATGTAGAATCATCTTATCATATTTTTATGGCGATTTTTATATTATTGGTCTGTTCTTCACACACCCTGTATAGCATTTTTATAATGCAATATTTTTAATTTAAAAAAAAAAAAACAAGAATAATGCCATAGACATTGTGCTAAATTTAGTAAAAAATAAATAAATATAACAACTATCCGCCAAAAAAGCTATTCAAGTGCGCTGATTGTGTTAAAATTCATTAATTCTAGGGGTATGCTTGGACTCCATGATTCAAAAAAAAAAAAAACTTGGAATAAATAATTTAAGGAAAATGCTAGATATCAAGAATGATTTTATAAGAAAAATTCAAGAATGACATGGCACAATAATCACCTTTAGATTTCAGTCTCATTTATTAATCTTTCATAAAAAAAAGATACATAACACCCACCACCCCATGATTTCCGGCCAGGTTGAGATTTTATTGGTTAACATTAATTTCAGGACTATTTCTTGATAAAATCTAAGGGTGATTATTTTGCCATGTCATTCTTGAAATTTTCTTAAAAAAATCTTTCTTGATATATAGCATTGCTCATAATTTAATTTGATCATACACATTTTAGTATTTTTGAGTAAAACTATTTTTTTTTTTTAGAAAATATTTTATTTTCACGTTAAAATTTGATTAATTCACAAAAAAAAAAGAGTAAATTAAATTTGATTCATATTAAGATTCTTGGAAACCTCTAATGGAATGAAGCTGGGGCTAGCAATCAACTGGAAAATGATTCTCAACCTCCAATTAGATTACCAATTTTAAAGCAAATTTTCTTACCGCAAAATTGAGTTAGGTTGACTGATTGACAATACTTAACCTATCTAATATGCAATGACTCAACAATCATTTTCCGTAAAAACTTGTATTAGTTAGTTCATTTTTGGTCACTTCCACAACGGTATTTCCTAATGCATCCATCCCATGCATTCTAACAAAAAAAAAAACACAGCCACTCAGTTCAATACGTGAAGCGTAAGCAACCCACTAACACCAATACTTAAACAGATGTAAGTTTTAAATTCAACGACGACGAGTGCTCTTTTAGCCTTTTATTTGCACCTTATCCTAAAAAAACAATATTCATGAGTTATCTCTCAAAACCTTTAAAAACGTAAAAAGTATCGTTTGGAGCAATCTCCTAAACGGTTTGCGCATTTGTGAGCTTAAAAGAGGAACTATCTATAACCATGTATCTATAATTTATTTATTTTTATGCAAAAACATGAAATATATTTACTATCAGTATTACTTACAAATGAATAAGAGACAAGCGGGCGACAAGTTACGATGCTAAATCTTTTTAGATGACAAAATCAATCATCGTAAATATAATTTTCATGAACCTATGAGACATAGCATTGCTATGCACAACCCTTTGGACTCTATGTAGAAGGTCAGCAGCTTCTGATGCTAGGAAGCCGAAAGTGTCAAAAGCAAATGATATAAAAACGTGTTAATTGTTAGAACACACTTTTTTATGTTTGACCACTTTGTTTGACGTTACTTTTAGGACTATTTATCCTACTGTAAAAAGCCCCGACCCCTAAACCTACAAGTGGTAAAATCTCAATCAAATCCACACATGTATCTATAATTGAACACAAAAGCCAAACTACGGTATGAGATTTCATGACATTGCCTCAGCCTCATATGACATCACATGCTATCGAATGAAAATATTTGGCCTTTGTCGTCCAAGTCCAAGAGTTTGGTCAATATCATTTAATTTTATTCCAATTTCTAAGGAGTATGGTCACCCACTTGACATTTGCGTCTTTATATTTTTGCATAATTTATAGAGCATTATTTTTACTGCCCTATATCTTTCCTCGCGTGTCCTATTTTTTAAAAAATTATCTTTGGAGCATTTCAGATTATATAATTCGGAATGATGTATTCTTTTGTTAAAGGATGAAAAAAATGAATAACGGGTTTTTCCGAATTTTATAATCCGGAAACTTAAAAAAATAGGACGCGTTACATGATGTTTCCGGATTACATAATCCGGAAACCCCCTAAACACCCTTTTTCAAGGTAAAACAGTTCGGATTATATAATCCGAACTATATCAGCACAAATTCTAAACATGGTTGTAACATGGATATTCATTTTAGGGACAATACTAATCTTCATAACTCTCATCCTTCTCTTTTAGATCATTGTTACCTGTGTTCTTAATCAAAAATCGGATTTTCGGACTACTTGATCGGATTGCTCCGAAACTTCCCCAGAAAATCAGAAAAAATTCAAGGACCATGACTCCCAAAGAAGGGACTTCTTACGGGACTCCGCCCCTCAAAATCCAAAATTTCATCGTTTAGACACATTTTTCAATTTTTTTAATTTTTCATATTCTCAGAAAAAATTTGCATTAGTTTTATTTGATTTTTAGAATTTTTTGATGCTATTTTTATATTTTTATGATTTTGTTTTTAGCATTTTTTACTTAGTTTTTTTGTTGTTTTTAAAAGCAAAACTCAAAACTGCTGAAATGTGAGAGAGTCTGATGGCTGATTATACATAAGAATTTTCCGGATTATAAAATTTGAAATAGTAAACATGAATCCGAATTTTAAAATCTGAAATGCACATGGGCATTTTTTAAAATTTTACAGGGTGCGGGAGAAGGCCATAGGGTGAGAAAAGTAATAGTCTAATTTATATGATTGTAAAAACTGTGAGAATTGTTGTTGACACATCTTGTTAGGCTGAGAAACACGAGTAAAATACCAAAATATCCATCGGTAGTTAACTGCAGAGGAAACACAAAACCAACTGCAGTTAACTACCGAGGTTTTTCTCGGCAGTAAACAGCCGAAGCGTCCTGAAGCCAAAGCAGAGGCAGTAGCTTCATTTCCTAAACCTATAATGTGTTTCAAACACAAAACACAACATATGTACCTGTTTTTTTTACGCATAATGGTTCAAATCACAACAAATATTGGTGCAAATGCAAAACTTAATTAAACCAATATTTTTACCATTAAATAAAGTAAAATATCCCAATGAAATGAAAATTAATGTCATCAAAATACGAATATACAAATCAATGTCATCAAAATACCAAAACTAAAAAACAAGTCCTAAAAAACGAACTACTGCTACTCCTGGTCCTGCTGATACTGCTGGTGCCTCCTCCTCGGTCTCGCCTCCTGGTCAAGATCGACGCGATCTGCTCCCTAACATGGGTCATGGCCTGAAACCACTGTTCAGGGCTCATGACCTCCTCCTGATCTATATGCGCATCAACGCAGGCAACAACGACACTAACCATGTCATAGGTGTCAGGCGAGCTTCTCGCCTCGTACCGCTTCCACTGCTCTACAATGATCTGCTATTCGTTTGCTGGCCTCGGAAGATCTCATGGAAGAGGTGGCAAAATTTGAGGGTGAGACACCTTAGTGTACCATAACACATAGCCATCGTTAAGCGTGTGAGTGCGGAAGTCGACGAATGTCTGCACAATCTGAGGCGGTGTCAGCTCTACAACATCCGTCGGATGTCTAGGGACCCTCTGGACGTATCTGTACTGCCTCAAAACCCTCTCGGGCAAGTAACGGTACACCCTACGAACACCGCAAATAATCCAGCCTGAATACTAGAATATCTCCTCAAATCCCTGGATCTCCTTGTGCTCTTCGTACGGCCTCCAACATACGTCATCAAACTGAATATGATCAAGCAATGAGCGATACGTCAACCCCTCTCCATGACCCTTATGTAGCTTCCACCTCGCCGCAACCGGGTAGTTTTCAATATAGTCGGTGTTGGGATCAAACACTGAAAAAGCCAGGAAAATGCGCCAAAAAACATGCATGCACAAACCAAACAAATCACATTTATTAAATTTTACGCACGAAAAATATAACAAAAAAAATTAAAAGTTAAGGTTCACATTTATAAGTTTCTTACAGTGAGCAGTGTCACACTTCCCCCAAGAGCTCTGTCTCCAGGCTTATAGGCATCAGCTAACTCGCCGTATAGGTATGCTAGTGTCATCTCTCCTAAGGAATAATTACGCATCCCTGCGTAACCCTCCTCCATGGTCGTCAGATAGACCAACTCGATGTGTTTGTTGCTTCTATCACCAAACAACAAGCATCCAACAAGATATAAGAGATAACACTTCACACAAAATGTCATAACCCTCTGCATCTCCTCCATCTCCTCTGGATCCTCTGTATCCGCCAATATGTTAGCCCTACCAAGGTACCTCGTATGTAATTCCCTCAGCTTCAGATAACTAATGTACCGACCATTCTTTGTACCGCAAATTTTCTCTGCCTCCTGCTGCGACACACCCAAGTGCCTCGTCGGTAGTGCCGCTCCCTCATGTTTCAACATCTTCTTCTCATGGCTCAACATCCGCCCTTCAATCTGAAGATGCATAAGAGATGCGACGTCATCCAAAGTCACGGTCATCTCCCCCAAGGGCATGTGAAAAGTGTTGGTCTCGGGATGCCACCTCTCGCATAGAGTCATCAGCAAAGCATGAGGCATAGTGGCGTAGCCTAGGTAAATCAAATCATGTAACCCGCTCGCCCTAAGCGGATCCCAAAACCAATCCTGATTCCCGTTTGGACATCCGAGACTCAAAATCTTAGCCCCATGATTAATTGGTTTTACAACATGCGCCTTACGAACCTGAAATACTAGAAAAATAAACATAGTTTAAACAATGTAAACATTTAACTAAACAAAATCAAACTTAACAAATGCAAAAATAAAAATCACAAATTTAAATTGCCGCACATATTTTTAATTTTAGACATAACACATGTAAAAATTAAAACTTAAAAAAACACATTACAAAAACAATTTAAATCATAATTAAACATAAAGAAAACAATACAAGTTGAAAAAAATATATAAAGAAAATAATTAAACAAAAACACATAAAAAAAAAACTTGCGTTATCTAAATTATACCAAAGCGGAAATGCCACATGGTTGGCATAAGAGTGCAGCAGAGATATATTTTCCGGTCCTCCAGGAAAGGGAGGCTCCACAGGTAACACTGCTGGGGCAGCCACTGCTACAATGTCATCATCATCTGGTTCATGTTGATGCTGCTCTGGTATATGATCCTGGTCATACCCACCATCAGTCACTTCGTGGTGTACCTGATCCTGATAATTCAGGTACTCCACCTTCTGGGTCTCGGGTTAACCACTTGCGACTCTTCAGGCTATGTAGCCTAAGAAGTCCCTGAATCATCCCCCCTCCGACCTCTACCCCTCTTTGGGATGTGCCCGCTTTGCCTCTCCTTCCGGTAGCTCTGAGTCATCGCACGCCTACCACCAATCATCTTAGATAGATCAATCGCCTGCTCAAACATATCTACACAAACAATTAAAAAATTTACATCATTTCCATAACCGAATCAAACACTTTGTGTGCATCATTTCAATATAATCATTCACATCTCAATATAACCTTCACATTTCAATATAAACATAAACATTCATTATAATCATCATTTCAACATAAACATAAACATTAACATTTCAATAAACATAAACATAACTAAACCTAAAACCATTCAATATAATCATCATTTCAATATAATTTCTGTGTATAATTTCCATCATAACATAAACATCATTCAATATAATTCTCATAACCTAAACTAACTAAATAATCAATAAAATTGCCATTGAGGCATTTGATCAAACACTTTGTGTGCAAAGTATAAAACATATTCAAATTGTGTTCATTTGCCACCATTCAGAACCACAATATCATTTAAACAGCATAAGCAACAACTACATTCGTTTATTAATTCATAAACTACACATGCAATCATCAAATTGTCAATTTTAAAATTAACCCTAACACGTGCAAACTACTCAAAAAAAAATTAAAAACTTAACCTAAACAAACTAACATTAACATTGCAATGATTAATGGTACTTACTTGTGATAATGTGGGGATGATTGGCTTGCAATTCGTGAAAATGGAATTTGGAGAGAATTTGGGATGTTTTTGAACAAAAGAAGGAAACTGCAAAACTGAGTTTCTGCTTCTGTGTATGTTTAGCAGGCTTCGGCTGTTAACAGCAGGCATATCTTTTATATATGTTTATCAACCAAACCAAATGTGTAGCAATCCCCAAAAACTTTATGGTAAATTATGGTACAAAGATTGCTATTGTTCCTTAAGTTGGGCATCTTCTGCGGACTCTTCAGAGGTGTATTAGGTCAGCTAGTCCATGCAAGAAAAAAAATAATCATTTCACTTTAAGCAGATTAACTTTAGGGATGCATGATGTCAAAACAATTTAGCAGAATTTTTTTATTAAATTTATGCAAATAAACAAATGTCCTGGGGAAAGAAGGTATCATAAGAGTATATTATTCAAATTATTGCAATATATATAAATAAAAAAAGGAAACTTAAAAGGAATCATTCAAACTTGCAATTTAATCTTAATACCAACACATGCCAAGAAGAGAAAAACATGAACTTTATTCAATGCCTATCTATCTAGTTGTCGGGTTGGTAACAATTTAGTATGCTAGTATAATGGTAGAGTTGGGTCTAGCCATGTCTAAGATTTTAATGCGTCTCATATTTTCGTTCCAAATGTGTGTGGTTTAACATTTTTTTTTTAGTTCACAAACAAATTGTATATTTTATATAATTTAATTTATATTTTTTTACAATAATAAAAGATATTCATTTAAGTTAATATAATATGTCGATATAACATAAATTTAAAGTCGTTTAAAATAAAATGATAAATTTGCAAACAAACTTACGATATCTATAAGTTACATATAAACTCACAATATTCATTTAAGTTAATATAAATACTTTACCACAATTGCATTAAAATTCACTTTTCAGCATAATAAAAATAAAATAATTAGGGCTCTGCCCTCTTTTTTGTACCAAAAAATATAAATAATAATTATGAAGAAATTTTGATGATGAGATGTGAAACTATATATCCTCCTGCAGTTATTTTTACAACGACATCCATCCCATAGTACCTCAATCTAGTATTGTTTCCTCAAAAACTAACAAAGAAGACTAAACATAATTTTGCAGGTGGTTTTAAGTATACTGTCTATAATAGCAACTCATAAATTGCTAGCATTATAGCAGTATGAAATAAAATAAATTGCTTGTAACAAAAAAAAAATGAAAATGAAAATAAAAATAAACGACCATTACACACACTCTATGGTTCTTCACATGGTGTCATCAAAGGTAGTACTAGTAGATAGTATAGTACAGTTCATTGAAAGAAATCAAACCCCGGAAAGCCAGTATGTGAAGTGCATTATTGTAATGTCTATTAATTGTTTGATTAAATGATAGGGGTCCCTTGCCTGAAAATACAGAAATCCATCTCTTTTTAACATGTGCGTGCTATGAGAAAATTGTGGTTTTGAAAATTAATCAGAATAATTTATAAAAAATAAATATAATAATAATTAACTGGATTACACGAGCACTGCCGTGAGATAACAACATTTTTATTACTTGAATAATATCATCAACACACTCTCTTAAAATAAAAAACACATGAATAATATGTCTTCGTGAGCTAGCTCAGTTGATAAGGACAATGCATAATATATGTAAGGTTTGAGGTTCAAACTCCGATCACCACAAAAAAACCACATGAATAATATCTCAACGCAATCTTAAAATTGAATTATTCACTCTCCTCAATATCTCTCTTCTTACTCTCAAGCTCGCTGATTATTTTTTAATTATGTAACTGAGAAATTAAAATTTTAAGAGAGAGATGTAGAATAGAATGAATAAGAATTGAATCCATGTACTTTTTTATGAACTAAAATGGAATTAGATAATCAAAACTTCCACGCACTTTTTTTTATTGGTTAAAATTCATATGAACGCACATAATTTGGTGGGACACATGAAATTTTATCAAATAGATAATAGTGTGTTGAGATGTGTGTATTTGTAACACTCATCTTATTGCATTATACTACATTCATCCACAATAACTATTATATAATTTTTGTATTGTTGGTGATTTTTTCATGTAAAAAAAAATATTTGTGTATTTTCATTATCATAAATGCAAATTAAAAAAATACATATATATTTTTTTTTAGAGGAGGCTCACACGTCAGAGAGGATAGATAGTGTAATAGTCATATTTATAAGAAATATTTGACTTTTTGATTCATTGCTTAAATGGTATATTTGATCTATATTCTAAACAATATATATTAATTACTTAAAGAATCTAAAAAGTCAAATATTTTTTATAAATAAGACCGGAGAAAGTATTGTCTATTCTTTAATAGTATAATAAAACCTAATTTGACTTTAGTACGTTTTAACTAATTATGATCTTTTTCTTTTGTAAGAATTGTTTGTGGGTGACGTTTAGAATGGACCTATGCATGAATGTGTCCATCATGGTCTTATGCATAACGACCTTTGATTTAAAGCTACTTTACACACTTTAATATTAGAATCGTAGCAGATTTTATTTTCTTGCAACAAGCATGTGGCTAAAATTTAGTGTTTTATTTTTTATACGGCGGCTTAAATTTAGTTTAAAAAAAAAAATTGAAAGAAAATTATAGATTGTCCCTATGAATTAGTTAAATTCACGGAAAAAATAAAATAGAGTATACTACTAAAGTGCATTAAATTTTTTTTTTTATTAATAAAGAGTACATTAAAAAAATTGTAATAGTCATTTTGGTCCATAATTGTTTAACGAGTGGTCACAATTGTCCTTCAATGTATCAAAATTTTCGAATAGGCTTTGATTGTATACTTAATTAGTCAAAATAGTTCCTGATATTAAAATGTTTCATTAATATTGGCATATCAATCCTTCAATATAATTACTTTTTTTTTAGAGAATAATTACTTATTTTTATATAAGTCTTTATAAATACTTATTTATTGTCATTTCAATCACTATGCAGAATGAGTTATTTAGAGTATTGAGAGATTATTTTAGCGTTAGAAACTATTTAATTTTGACAAATAAAATGCACAATTAGAGACTATTTTCAAATTTTAATACATTGATAAATTATTGTGAGTACTCAAACCATCCACAATGATGGGTGCTTAACCTATTTAGCACCACTTTAAATAGGTACCCCATTGTGGAGCAATATATATGGGTGCCTATGGAGAAGGGTAGCTATGGAAGCACCCTCTCTCTCTTCATTTTTTGTTGATTTAATTAATAAATCTTAATGAATTAAATAAATTTTGTTGAAATGTAATGATATAGAATTATTTGTGGGACCTATTTAATAATTTATTTTGAGGTGTTGGATTGGAGAAAATTGATACTTATTAAGTATTACTGTAAATTTAATAATGTAAACATGGGGACCCATTTAAACACCCAATTCGGAGTGTTCTGTTGTGGATGGTCTCATTACACATTAAGATATTAAAATGAGTATTAAAAAAAATTAACGTTGAAATGAAGCTTATATTTATATTAAAAAACGTAACCATATGTCTCTTTGAAAAAAATGTTCCTTTCCAAAAACAAAATCAACTACGGTTATAGTTATTCAAGTGTGTAAAGTAATACTAAATCAATGGTTGTTATTCATGGGTTCATAATGGACACATCCAAGCATAGGTCTATTTTAACGTAGAAGTATAAGCATTTTTTTTTTAAATTTGTGGAGATGGAAATAGAAATTCGAAGTAATTGGGCTAGTAGACCTTGATCTTAGTGAGTTACTAGTTACTAGCCTTGTGCGGGACACGCCCTTTTTTAGACTATTACTTTTTACTGAGAAACATGCATCCATGAAAATAGAGAGGAAAAGCTTACAAAATTATTGTATTGATAATAGTAAAAATGATACAAAAGTGAAAGAGGGATATAAAAGAGTCAACTAGTGACTTTTACGGTGACTAAATTAGTGCACTAACTAACTCTAAAATGAGTATAACTAACTACATTTTAACACTTTTTCCACCCTGTCGGTTTTTCGCACGCCCTACAAATGTACAAAAAAAAACCCTTAAAATTATATAATCCGGATAAATAATTTTTCAAAAATTTCCGGATTATATAATCCGGAAACCTCTTTTAAACTTTCATTTATTTTATATTATTTAGATGTTAAATTCATAAAATAAATGCAAATAAAACACAAATATACGAACAAAAAAGGTACAAATTACATAATCTTTGAAAAATGTGGTTCTTTTGGTGTAGACCACCGTCCAAAACATCCGGACACAGTCCGGATTACATACTCCAGATGCCTCCCATGATTTCCGGATTATGTAATCTAAATGTTTACGACATATTACAAAAAAAGATCCTTTAGTCCTTTACTGTGAAGCCCGATACTTCAAAACGGATGACGTATCGTATCCTCTGCATATCCTGCAACGATACCTGACTGATACTTCCCGATACGTATCAAGAGAGTATCCAAAGATTAAATTTTATTTTAAAAAAAAATAATTATCCGATACTTTTCGATATGTATCAGGAGAGTATCCGATAATTATCATGCACCGATACCTGCCCTGATATTTCACAATTAATGTTAACTAAAATAACTTAACTCTTGAGTACTGATGTGTTCTTTTTTGGATATACTACTTCTTTTTGGATCGATAAAGTATAGCACTAACGGATACAGTATAGCACTAATGGTTCTCTTTTTGAAATATATCGTGTGTGTAATTGACTAATCATCAATATTATTTATATTTATGTTGATGTGCTACAAGCCCATGACTCATTTATTTTGTTTGTTAATATATTTGCATATTAAAAAAATGGTTATAATTATATTGTACATATAATTATATAATTTTTGTATTAACGTATTCTAGCCGTATCGTATCTTGATTTTTGAAATTTTTTCGTATCGACATATCGGTGCAGTATCGTATCTCGTATTCGAGCTTCACAGGTCCTTTACAACATGAAATCAAGGTCGAAGAAGTGGAAGTGCCCCAGAAACCAAACAAGTTCGGTGTCGAGACGGCAAGAAAGGCAGATGTTGATCACATCATAATCCTCGTCTGCACCTGGAGATGGCAAATGAGAATCGCGGATCCTTTTTTTTAGTATATGAGTGAAAGATTTATAAGAAGCTAAATAAGTAAGAAGAATTTATTGTACTCTTATATAATACGCAACTTAGAATTACACGTCTTATACAATCAATTATTTTTATCTCAATAACATCAAACTTCTTCATCTTCTTAGTTCAACACGTAATCTTCATCTTCTTCTTTCAAGAATCAAATCTTACTTGTCATTAAAATCCCCACTTTCATATACATTACTTTCTCTCTCTAGAACAGATCCTCTCACCTCTCTCTACAAATTCAGTCACCTTCAACCTTTTTTCTTCTCTTCTCCAAAATCCAAATTGTGGTTTGCAAGATGTAGATGGTACGTCAGGTGGTGCTCATCGTTTTTACAGCCGCACCACCCCTTTCCTGTCGGCGCCGGTTTGCTACTCATTTTGCTTTCCAGATCTGCCGTCATGATCCGTTTTCCGGCGCCGCCATGCTTCGTTTTTCGGTGAAGGGTGTTGTTTTGGTTGGTTTTCAGGGTAATCTATGGTTGTCACGACGGGTTCTCTTTTTGTAGGTGTTTTGGCTAGCAGTCATCGTTGTTTGTTCCGAGCGCCGCCGTGAAGCTCTCCTTGAGCGTCTCTGCCTCTCCGTTCATTTTCCGTGCTAGATTTGGTGGTGGTATGCTGCTTTCAGATCGCGGCACTGTTCACTTTCGGTGGGCTGTTCAGATCGTGGCACTGTTCACGTTCGGTGGGTTGTTTTACCGATTGGCTGTGGTGGTTGCGGAAATTGGTGGTTGTTCCTGGATTAAATTTATTGGAAAGATAAAGTGTGTGCTAAAAAATAGAAATTTATTGGTAGATTAAAATGAGAGTGTAATAGGAAGAAAATATTCAAAAATACACATCGTTATTTTGGTGTTAATTTTTTAAAAAGACACTTAAAAGAAAACGGAGGGAGTAACAAACTAAAATCTTCTGTAAAAATAATGAATACAACTTAAATAAAGTGCTCTAGACATTATCAAAAATTTTGAAAAGGTGTAAACAATGAATCTTCTAAAAAAATTGTCTACTTGTAAGGAGTTTGTTGAACAAGATGATTAATTTGTTTACTCGTTACATTTTATAAACGGATTAACAATCATGCATGTGTGATGTGTTATGGTGTGCATTGAAATATCCGGATTTGGATCATACTTCAACAATTTCGTGACTTTCTCAACAAAAAAAAATCGTGACTTTTTTTAATAAAGTTAAGGCCAAATATCTCTCCAGATCCTTTAAATTTCATATTTGTTTTAGATAGATCCTTTAAGTTTATAAGGTTTCAGATAAATCCTTTAAGTTTGGAGTTTGTTTCGGATAAGTTTCTAAGGTTTCAGAAAAGTCTTTTAAGTTTCGAGTTTGTTTCAGATCCTTTCTATCAACCTCCGTTAAGCCAAAGTTGATTTGATAGAAAAGACCTATCTATCTGAAACAAACTTGAAACCTAAAGGACATATCTGAAACCTTAGAAACTTAAAGGATATATTCGAAACAAACTCGAAACTTAAATGCCATATCTAAAACCTTAGAAACTTAAATGACCTATCTGAAACAAAAGTGAAATTTAAAAGGTTCAAGGAGGTATTTGGCCTAAAGTTAATATCATAATTTGGCTGACTGCTAATCGGTCTATTTGAAAATCAAGGAACAAATACAATGAAGTGGATGTGATTCAGGTTATTGAGACCATCAACCTTCTCTCATGGGGTTGCATAAATCTCGTGTGAAAGACCTTTCTTCTGATTTTCATGAATACTCATTCAACTCCTAGGGCATTTAGGTTTTGGCTCTTTTTTGTGTTGTTTGTTTTGATTTTTGTTTAGTTGCTCGGACTTTTATTCTTTTGTACGTAGAATCATCTTATCATATTTTTTATGGTAATTTTTGTATTATTGGTCTGTTCTTCACACACCTTGTGTAGCATTTTTAAAATGCAATTTTTTTTTTAATTTTAAAACAGACATTGTACTAAATTTAGTCAAAAATAAATAAATACAACTATCCGCCAAAAAGCTCTTCAAATTGAGGTGCGCTGATTTATGTTAAAATTCATTAATTCTAGGGGTATGCTTGGACTGATTAAAAATAAAACTTGGAATAAAAAATTTAATTTGATCATATGCATTTTAGTATTTTTGAGTAAAACTAATTTTTTTTATTTTTAGATAATATTTTAATTTCAAGTTAAAATTTGATTAATTCACAAAACAAAAAAAAGAGTAAATTAAATTTGATTCATATTAATATTTTTGGAAACCTCTACTAGAATGAAGCTGGGCCAGCAAATTTGAGTTAGGTAACAGATTGACAATACTTAACCTATCTACCCACTTATTTCATCAACTCGTGTAGCCACATCACCATCAGCCTCCAACTCTTTCTTCTCCAGTAAAGCATTCTCGCACGAGGGTTCTTCATTGAGATAGCCCTCCTGTTGGTTTAGAAATTGATATTTAAGGAATTCAAATGTGCACAAAGAAACCAAATTGAAGGAATTCAAATTGAAATTTATTTAAAAAGCAATGCTTAAGGCCACAAACTTAGTTAAGATTTCCAGAAGAACTTGCCTTAACAATACGCATGGTGTCACAATCAAACACATAGGGAGTAGTAACACAATCGCCATTCTCATTATATATAGTATTATAGCTCTGAACTAGTCCCTTTCGGTTCCTGTACATCAAAAGAGGAGTCTGCTGGTAATTTCCACGAAGCTTCTTACCAAATTCTGTTTAATGTTTTGATCAATTAAGAAATGAAGGGTGAGGTTATTTTAATATGGCTGAAACTGTTAAAGAGAAAAGGAGAAGAAAAAAGACAACGCACAACAGCCACAGAAAAATAGAAGACATGCATAGGAAAAAATAGAATGAAATGGGCTGAATTTCCCAAGCCTGGCAACAATGGCAAGATAAACACATGTCCACTCAATCAATTAGAACTTGCATTTTCATAAAAACAGGAAAGCAAAAATAATTGTATCTTCGCATAGTTTTAAAGTCAAAATGTAAATCATAACAGTTGGACGAAGTACATGTTAACCCAAATTAATTTAACTGCAAAGAACATATCAATATACCATTACAGCATTGAGTAAAACTTACTTTCTCCTTTTCGCTCTGTGCCCCCTATTTTTTGTTTATTAACAACATCATTCTTGCTTGTCATATAAGGCTCTCGCTCCGTGGCCCCTAATTCTTGTTTCTTGGCAACTTCGTTCTTGTTTCTTGCACGACGAACATCACGAAACTTTCTCTTTGTGCTTCTTACTTTCTGCCTCTTAGCAACTTCACTTTTGCTTGTATTTAAACAATGCTCTTTAGCAAATTCTGTTTAATGTTTTGATCAAATAAAAATGAAAGATTGATGTAATTTTAACATGGTTGAAAGTTAAAAAAGGAAAGGCTTAAAAGACAAGGCACAGCACAACAGTAGCAACAAACAGAATAGAAGACCGGTATAGGATATAATAATAGGGAAAGAAATAATAGGCTAAATCAATATAAAAAGTATAACCAACTTATGTGCATATGGATGAAGTGCATATTAACCACTATAAAAAATGAGATGATTTGAGTTATCCATTTGCGCTCTGTGAGATTCAGCTGCTGCAAAAATATTACGAAATAACAAAATTACTAAAAGCGGCAAAAATATAATAAGTTAGTTTAAAATCACGCTCTCTTTAACACACATCAATACACTCTTTTGGATAGTGTGTGTTGGGACGTGTTCTTAACATTTTCGGAAATAAAATTTTGTTTTAAGAAGGGCAAATAATAGAGCAGAAGAATAAAGTATCGTGGAACAGACAAGACCAAACACAAGAGTGATAACTTTCGTTCGTGTTCCTCGTTGCCTATTCGGTGTGGAATGCAACCAATATATTATTATAACTAGAATAACAATCAATGTACAGTTATTACTTATTAAAAGTTCACTATAGCGTCCTAGCGAGCTTACCACTACGGTTAATTAAACTCTCGATCCTTTAACTTAATTTTCTTTTTTGGGTTAATAGGGTTTTATCTATAGGACACTTTTGGTTTTTCCGCTTGTAAATTTTTTTTTTTCCGTCCTTATAAAATAAAGATTCATCAAGATTGCCCCCTGAGCCCTGTGACTCAGCAGAATCTATGATGTGACATTTTTTTTATTTTTCAATTTTTTATTGGATGCCAAGTGTAAAAAATAATTTACATGTCATTTATAATTAAAAAAAATAAAAAAATCTATTTTTTTTTTAAAAACGAAAAATATTTTTTAAAAAGCTAAAATTATTTCAGAAGAAAAAAAAAATACAAATTTTTTTCAAAAATTAAAAAAATTGAAATTTTTATTTTTAAAATGAAGTTCCAGATTTTTTTTAAAATACTTCCTAATTTCAGATTCTTTTTAAAAATCTATTTTTTTTTTAAATCGAAAAAAAATTCAGATTTTTTAAATTAATTAAGTTCCAGATTTTTTTTAAATCAGAAAAAACATTCAGATTTTTTAAATTTAATTTTCAAAATAAAAATATATATTTTATATTTCAAAATCTTTATTCCAGAAATTTTATAAATTCTTTTTTGAAATTAAATAATTAGAAAAAAATTCAAATATTTTTTACAAATTCAAAAAAATTAGATAATACTTTTTTTTTTTCGAATTTTATAATTTTAATTTAATTCGGATTTTTTTTTAAATTTAGTATAATTTTTTTGGAAAACTTGGAAATATATTAAGTTCGAGAATGGAAATGGTATACCATATGGGTTTTCCTGTCATTGATGGGAAATATATTAAGTTAGCATTTAGAAAAGAATTCAAAAAATTTATTCCTGAATTTTTACGAATTTCTTTTTTATTTAAAAAATAAAAAAAATCATTTTTTTTTCTGAAATTAGGAAGTATTTTAAAAAAAAAAATTGTATTTTTTTTCTGATTTTTAAAATGATTTTAGCTTTTTAAAAAATATTTTTCATTTTTAAAAAAATAGATTTTTTTTTTAAATTATAAATGACATGTAAATTCTTTTTTACACTTGGCATCCAAAAAAAATTGAAAAATAAAAAAAAATGCCACATCATAGATTCTGCTGAGTCAGTGGGCAATTTTGAAGAATCTTTATTTTACAAGGACGGAATCTAAAAAAAAAAATTTACAGAGGGGAAAACCAAAAGTGTCCTATATTACAGTGTATAACCAACATCTAAATTGGTCTTTATATGTGGTTTTTAAATTGGTCTTATAACGTTTGAAAGTTTCAATTTGGTTCTTTATATGTGGTTTAAGTCTGTCAATTTGTCATATTTCGTTAATTTTAACTCCCTAAAAAAGGAGACTGTTGGATAAAGGAGGTCCATCAGATTTAACGGTGTATAACCAACATCTAATTTATTCTATTTTTCTTCATCTTCTTACCTCATCTTCATCACACAACATTCATCAATCTTCATCATCTTCATGAAGATGAAGATGAAGAAAAATAGAATAAATTAGGTGTTGGTGATACACGTTAAATCTGATTGACCTCCTTTATCCAACGATCTTTTTTTTTATGGAGTTAAAATTAATGAAACAGGATTAAATTGACCGACTTAAACACATGTACTGGACCAAATTAAAACTTTTAAAAGTTATAGAACGAATTTAAAAAAAAGAATTAAGTTAAAACCGTGAGTATAATTAAACCTTAAAATTGCAACAGACAACAACAACTTCAATCTCATCATCACCGAAGAAACCCAATTTCGGAAACTCAAATGGACCCATCTTTTTCTCAGTGGATCCGACCATTGGTTGCTGTCACTGTTGGTTCCTTAATCGCATTCAGAGCTCATAGGAAAAATTCCCTCAGCACTTCTGGTGCAATTGCTGGTTTCTTCGTTATGTCTCTTCATGTTTTTGTTGGATTTAGGTAGTAACTAATTAATCATTTCATTAATTACTATCATAATTAACAAACCTTTTTTGTTGTTTAATGGTTATTGATTCATTTTCAACAAGGTTTGCGGCTATGATATTTGCTTTCTTTTTCACTTCGTCTGCACTCACAAAGAAGGGACAAGATACGAAGCGGTTGATTGATCCTGAGTTTAAACAAGGTGGACAAAGAAACTGGTATGTATATGCCATTGTTTCTTTCACTTTTCAATGTATTTATTGCATTCATAAGTGTAGAATTTGATTAAACTTGTGCGGATGGATATGCTCTAGGTAGGGTTGACTTTGTCTCCAGAATGGATTCTAACTTGAAGTTAGTTGTTACTATAAGATAAGATGGATTCAACCCACTTACATAAATGTATCCAAGATTTGGACCCCCCCCCCCCCCCCCCCCCCCCCCCGGCTGGTGGACGACTGTATTGATCCTGAATTATCGGTCCAAACGTATCCTAGTCTAATCACTTTACATTTAACCTAAATTTATTATAATCAATTTTACATGATTATACATTGTGTAGTACTAAACACACTTATACATCTCCACTTTTGCGTAGGAACACTAAAAATTCTTATTTAGGGTACTCTCTACAGGGTGAATCAGTACAAGCCACATTGTGTAGTACTTGTGGATATATACATAAAAAAGCTAAAATTTGGATGTATTCTTTGACTTGGATATTTATATGATATTGCAACAGTTTTCTTTTGGTGTCCAGTTTGGCATCACTGAATTGATTGAGAGATGGTTTTTTTGTCACATTATGATGAGGTGGTTGACCTGAATTTGGTATCAATTTCCCTGCTGTTTTTTTCAGGATACAAGTTCTGGCCAATAGTGGCATTGCCTCTGTTCTGATTGTAGCTTTATGGGTACTAACAGAAGGGAAGGATCAGTGCATGAACTCTAAAGACTCGGCTCTGATTACCGCTCTCATTGGTGGTGTTATTGGCCATTATTGCTGCTGCAATGGAGACACATGGTCTTCAGAGCTTGGAGTTCTCAGCAATGATCGGCCTCGTCTAATCACAACCTTCAAGGTGAATAATCTCTTTGTCTAAGCAACAACATTATTGAATCTGGATCCTTCTATTCATATTTGGCGTTTACTAATTATGTCAACTTGAACACAACTTTATGTTCAGTTGTAGCAGATAGAGCGATTGATGTTCAGTAATTTGCTAGGAATGTTCTCATGAATATTAATCAAAACATCCCTGGAACATTCAACTAATGTGTTCGATTTAGATTTTAAATTCCGAGTAATCTTGGTCATTTTTACAAAATCACCCTTGTTCAATTTTGATAAATATTCAAGTCTTGAATATGTTTTTGGTCTTCGAAATATAATTCTTTTTTCGTAGTTGTTTACGAATTTGTGACTGTGGGGTGGGACATTGAAAGGGCTGGGTCATTATGAGTGAGCAGTGGTGTCTTTTTACATTGTCAAAAACATTCCCATTCCATTCCATGACGATGTAACAACCCCGATCCAAACCCTTAATAAAGGATCCACAAATTCTCTAATTTTGTTTACAAGCTTGAACTGCTCAGGGGAACTTTAGATTCCAAACCTCAATTTTGTTTATTAGCAGTTGACAAGTATTAGTTTTTTAAACAAAGTGGTTGATACTATGAGCATTCGCGTAAATCACATTCCTATTGGCTAGAGACTGGTGTTAACAAAACACCGCCTTAAAACGTCATGCTACAACAATGTGGATCTTGAAATAGAGAAGTTCAATTAAAAATTTATGCTAAACTTCAGAGAATATGAAAAATGGCAATAAATTATTCATTTTTATTTTCTTTTTGTTGATATTTTATCAGCCTGTGAGGAAGGGTACAAATGGCGGTGTAACAAAAACAGGACTTTTAGCAGCTGCAGCTGGTGGAAGTGTCATTGGAGTGTCGTATGTTCTTCTAGAACTTTTGACAATCAGGTGTGGGTCTGATAGAGTTCTCAAGCAACTATTGGTCATACCCCTCACTACCGTGGCAGGACTATGTGGAAGTATCATTGACTCTCTATTGGGCGCAACATTGCAATTTAGTGGATTCTGCTCTATTCGCCAGAAGGTAAATTTTGATACACCTTTCTCTCATATTGGCATTACATTTGAACAAAATCCAATGACATTAGATATTTGATTTCTGAAATTCATCACTCTATGTTGTAGGTTGTTGGAAATCCAGGAACAACCGTTAAAAGGATTTCAGGTCTCAGTATTCTTGACAACAATGCAGTGAACTTTGTGTCAATACTACTGACCACAATTTTAACTTCAATCGCTTGTTTGTACATATTTTAATTTCTTCGCAAGAGCAGTTGAAGAATTCAAAATTTGTAATCGGATGATAGAACAGGGCAAACTCCTATCAAGGAAGTCTTTGAAAGGAGGAAGCCAAATAAAAGGGCAGAATAGGGCCCTTGTGATTTAATTCTTGTATCCATATCTGGTTCTAGTTCTATCGTCCTGTGTAGATTTCGAAAGTAGATTACGCCAACATTAGAGTGACATTTTTGCGATGATAATAATAAAAAACTTGAAGAGGATGATGATGCACGGCATTGTTATCCTATATATCACAATAGTCAGTCATTGCCAAAAAGAATTGCGCAGCCCAAATTTATTTTGTTGTCTGCAAGTTATCAACTCTATCTGAATATAAAGTAGGAAAAGGCATTGAGTAAAAATCTTGCACTTCAAGGCTTTGTGAGTAGTGGAAGATTCGATTATCCCTATATGTTGTGCATTGGCTCAGTTTGTAGGTACCATCTGCATAATGGTTTTTTCCAATATATTTGATCTTCCGGATGTTACTTTCGGAGGTGTATTATTTTCCTATTGAATCAAGACAATTTTTGGTCAGGAAATAAACGTCTAATAAAACCACTCAGTTTGTAACATAGTACTCTCAAACAATTATATGAAAAGGTATGTCTATAAAAGCATTGAATTAGTTCCTTCAAACATAAATCTGATTCCGTGATGCTCCACCAGAAATAACTATGCCACAAAGACTACTGAAAAAAGAACCATAAGAATAGAAGGCTTGGAACTCCACGTTTCTTAAAAAATCACATTTTCAGCCGCGACGACGACAGCAACAATAATCAAGTTTTATCCCTCTAAATAAGGTCTCGCTACAACAAACAACATTATAATATTCTATCATATATATCTAACTGATTAATCTTTATGTTTGAATTAACTTTCTTAGTAATTTATCTTGTAGTTTTTATATGTCTTTCTTTATCTCTAGTGATTCAACGACTCTCGGTCTGATCTATTCTTTTTATTACATAATCTATATGTTTTTCTATGTATATCCGGTCACATGTCTGTATAAATTGTCGGTCAATGTAAAACTTAGTCGAGTATTTATGACATAAAAAGTGCATTTGGATTGGAAGAAACTCTATTTTTTTGGTTGTATACTTCCAAAATTCTTGTGAGGTGGGAAAGTTGGCGGCTTCTATACCTATATGCATTTCAAGCTTGTACTGCTAGCTCAACATTGTTGACGATTGAAGTAAATTAAATTACAAAAAGGCCAATCTGTCTAATTGATTACAGTATAATACATAATACGTACCTTTATTTTTTTATTTGTTAGAGAAATAAAATAAAAAACACGTTTAAGTTGGCGAACGTGTTCTAATCTATAATAAAGAGTTATATTAATTAATGTTGAACCAAAAAAAAAGTTGTATTAATGTACAGTAGTGGATAAATTGATGGGAAATGTATAGTTCAGTCTCTTTCCTTCTTTATTTTATTGTCCTAAGTTCCAAAAATGAAGTTTCAAACTTGACCGTGGCCTGTACTTGCCCCATTTAAAATGTTATTTCTTCATGCCACTCTCCTGACCTAAAATTTGAAGGTTGACCAAAGGCTGTACACTTGTACCGAATGTTATAATATGCATTAATCTCATGCCAAACATATGGGTATGTGTTTTGTTAATATATATTTTTTCTTTGAAGGGATGCTCGTAGGTCACTAAACCATTATGCTTGATATTGTAAACTTTATTTTGAACAAGTTTAATTTCAACATAACAGATGGTCTACAAATGAAATAATTTACCTTCGAATATGTTTTATGAATGAATTTATAATCAATTTAGTAAAATTCTTAGTTAGAAAGTTTATTTTCCACTTTTAGTTTGAAAGTAAATTTCTGTTTGGAAGCACCAAACAAAAAGATCGGAACTTTTTTATTGTAACCTATTTGGCAATGCAGGCCTTAGTGTTTTTTTTTTGTCAAAAATAAATAAGCTTCATAGATCCTCCACAATAAAGATAGAAATATCACATTTGTCTCATTTTACATGCTCTTTTGGTATTTTCACATATATTAAGAAAATCATGTATTGTATTTGATGTATTTATTTTGCATATAGATGTTCCTTAAAGTACATTATATATATATATATATATATATATATATATATATATATATATATAAATACACGTGTCTGACTCTGATTTCTCACCTCCTCAAATAAATTGCTAACGTTAATAGAAAACTAGACCATCGATCCGTGCTAATGCACAAGTCATATGGAAGGTAATATTTGACGGTAATAGGTAACAAAATAGTTTAGATGAATGTCATATAATTGTCATATAGTATTTCATAATATTAAGAAGCATAAACGTTGTTATTGTACCATAACATAATTAGGTTAAAATTATGTTAAGTATATCAAGACGGGTTAACAATTATAAGTAAGAGATTTCCCAAAAAATAGCATATAATTAGGAACAAAATTTTATTTTACTTTAGATAAAACATTAAATGCAAAAGTGAGGGAAAATTAGGTTAAATATAGCTAGACGGATCAACATCTATAAGTAATGTAACATAATAGGTTAAGTATATCGAGACGGGTTAACAGTTATTCCTTTCCAGAAAAAACAGCTCATAATTAGGAACATAATTTTATTTTTCTTTAGATAAACATTAAATGCAAAAGTGTAGAGAGAAAAATTAGGTTAAAATTAGAGATGACATTTTGCATAAATTAAATCTACGGTAATATAGTAAAGTCACGCGAAAAAATTAGGTTAAATCTAGGGTTAATATTGTGTCACGGGTTAACTTTTAGAACTAAGTTAAATCTAGGGTTAATATAGTAAAGTCACGCGAAAAACTTAGGTTAAATCTAGTGTTAATATTGCGTCACGGTTAAATTTTAGAAATAAGAGATAAGAAGAGATAGGGGACGACTTCCTTTTGTTTTTAATTAAAAAATAGGTTTATTTTGTTTTTCATAAAAAATAGGGCAATTAGTTTAGTTTAGGTTTCATAAAAAAATAGGGGTTGATTTTCTTTTGTTTTTAACAAAAAAATAGGTTTGTTTTATTTTTCATAAAAAATAGGGTAATTAGTTTAGTTTAGATTTCATAAAAAATAGGGGTCGATTTTCTTTTGTTTTTAATAAAAAAATAGGTTTATTTTGTTTTTCATAAAAAAAGGGGATCGATTTTCTTTTGTTTTTAATAAAAAATAGGTTTGTTTTGTTTTTCATAAAAAAGGGATGATTTTATTTTATTTTTAATAAAAAATAGGTTTGTTTTGTTTTTTAATAAAAGGAAATAGTAGGAGGATTTGTTTAGTTGTTTAGTAAAATTAAGGAGAAAGATTAGGAGCGATTTGTTGATTTTGATTTCCCTAACAATTAACATTAACATTTTGATTAAATTAAATAGGTTAATTGAATAGGATTAATATAGTAAATTTAAGCAAAGAAGTTAGGTTAAATCTAGGGAAAACTTTTGCGTTCGGGTTAACTTTAAGGAATAAGAGATACATTTTAAAATATTTTTTTGAAAGGATTTTGAAATAAATAAATGTATTTACTAATTCAAAATTTAGAGAGAAAATTTAAAGAGATTATAGATTTGTTTGTTATAGATAAGGTTCATTGTAATTCAATTTATTATCAAATCCCCAGTAATAATATTTTTTGTAAAGAAATCCTCGGTAAATATATTTGTTTATTTTCACTGCAACCTTTGTGTGTTTAAAGACCCTCTCACTACAGTTTTCTTAAAGTTACTATTGATAGTTTCATCTCAACATGCGATCATACTATGATTTTCTAAAATACCAAATATAGACTACATTTTTATCTCATCTATGAATTCTATCCGGAATTGTAATATCGTTTGAAACAATTTCTAAATTATTATCAAGATCTTATTTATATAAGAATATGTAACAAACACATCAAAACTTTCAAAACAATTATTTATTTATTTTTACAAAATAAGGCTATATATTTCACGATAGAGTAAGAGTAGTACAAATTCAACTTGTAGAAAATGCTGCAGCAGTTGGACCCAGAGAGGGCTCCAGTTCATCAGCCTGCAAAAGAATCAGCTTGTCTTTTGCCGACACAACACAAAAAAGGTTCAACAAATGTCCATTTTTATCGTTCATTTCACACCGTTCTTAATTATTATCGTCAAACTAAATTCAAACCAAGTAAAAATTTCAAGGTGAAAAAGGGGGCCAGTTAGGCCTATGCCTCCTTCAGCATAAATAAAGTATGTTTACAAAGAAAGGAAATCAGGACCATAAGTCAAAAAGTAACATACTGAAAATGTTACATCTTTGTTTGTGATTATTACATAGAAATTTGCATACAAAATACCACTATTAAATTTGTATCATATGACTGATTATATTTTTTTACCATTATATTTTTATCCTTCTAGGAGCAGCAGCAACATGCCACATCCAAGCAACATTCACATGTCTCATAGCAACAAAAGCAGCAACATAAGGCAAAGAAGCTGCAAATATGTACCAATAAATTAGTTAATCCCCCACCAACCATTAAATAAGGCAGAGTGAAATTGATTATTCACAAGAAATTATAAAATTGATGAAAGAAATATGAAATTATTAATGTCGAGAAGAAAGAAGCCAAAATGATGTATTACTATTTGGTAAGTGGCGACAACAATAATAACAAAAAATTGTTAATAAACAACAAAAGCAACAATGTTAATTGCTAACTATACAAACCAAGCATAAAGGCACCCTTTTTCTTCATGGCGTTTGCGAACATGTTCCATGTAATTTATCTCTTGGTACATAGGAGGTGCATCCATTTTGTCCTTGTGACTAAAATTAAAATATGAAGAAGCTACAAAAAATTTAATAACTATAATATTGGTGAGGAATAATAAGTTGGTACAAAAACTTGCACAATATATAAAGAGGGTGGAAATCTTAAAGCTAGTTTTTTATTTTTCTTGCAATTTATGTGATTTGCTAGGCAGGTTATATCTGTGGTTAGGTTAATATTTTTTCAACGTTCATTAAATTTTTCTTACCAACCAATTTTCTTCTCTACTACTACTACCATTCAACTCTTTTTCTTTTTGTTGCCTTTCCATATCTGAATGGATAGTTGCTTGGACTTTGGAATGTTGATGGAAATATAATAAAAACAAAAATATAGCTTAATCATGGTTTGATTAATTATGTGGTGTATAATAATAGAGATAATGACGGTCAAGTTGATGCAATGCACCTCTAACAATTCTTTTATCTCCTTTTTTGAATGTTTCCCTCCTTCACTTGATTTCACCACCACCATGTCATTTGGATTCAACAGGTGCATGTTTGGATTTTATTTTGAAGAGACAAAATTGTTTCTAACTTTCCTTAAAAAAAAAAAAAATTTGTTTCTAACTTATTTAAAGCTTTTACATTCATATCTACTTTTCAATCTCAAATTTATTATTCAATTCACATTAATACATTAATTAAACTCAATTTCATAAAAAGTTAATTGATTCAAAATCAATTTTCAACACCTCAAACTCGAATACTAAAATATAAAATGATTTAATGGATAAGATGATGCTCCTCCAAAGATTTAATGGATAAGTCCATAAACTTCGAACGCAAATTTATTTTTATTAAAAAAAATAAAATATCACGGTGGATTCACCGAAATCACAATGACATTGTAATTTTATAAAAACTTTGTAAAATCACTATGGTTTACCATAATTTTGTCAAATTCACCGCAAATTCAAACATGCATAAAGTGAAATGAGACCAATTCCCTTTAATCAAATAATTGTTTCTTCACTCATTCTTTTACTATTTCTTTTACCAACCTGAAAATCCGGAGGAAAAATCTAAAGCCTTACATAGTTACATGAGTCTAGTAGAGTTGAATAGAGTAGAGTAGGTAGTAAAAAAGACAAGGAATGAACATACATGTAAATTTCACTTGGCATTTAGGGAGAAGAGAAGATACATATGCATAAACATCCACATAGCATATAGTAACCAGTGAATGTAATAGCATATTAACAATGACACTCTTCTTGCATATTAGCAGGGAAAAGTGTGGGCCATGAGGTAACAAAAACTGAACAAAAGGTGAAACAGGTTGTGTTGCTGACACTTGCATATATAATTGCAATGCATGCACAAATGTGAGCCACCGACACATAAAACACCTCCCCACCACCACTGTAACCTGTTTCCTAATGGATCCTCCAAACAAAACAAAACATCACCTACTCAGCACCACCTAAGCAAAAACAACACAATTTTGAAGGTGTTTGTTGTTTGTACTAGACAAATGATGATATTGATATGATATGTTATGCATTGCATACCCTATTGCCAGTGCTATCTTCAAATTTTAAGAAAACACAAAACACCACTATAAATTAGAACCAACCTCTTACAAATCATTCAACAACATTACTTAAAGCAATTTCAATTAGCATGCTACAGAGCATGTAGCAGTAGCTGATTTTACTTGGACTAAAATATCACTGCTACCGCCTACGGATTGGACGCTGGTAGCGGCTTCTTCAAGGCGTTCCCATGTTATTCTTCGCCTCTCGGCTACATCACTTGATTTTGAATCTTCCTCTTCGATCTTGCGTTGGCATGCAAGTACGAGTTCCTCGTCCATTTGAGATAGCATCTTCCTTATGTTCTGAGTCAGGTTCAGGACTGCTTGATTCCAGTGATTCTGTGAGTTATGTACAAGTGCTGAGAACACGAGAGGCAGAATCACTTGTCGGTTTTGCGTTATAAGATTCAGGATGTGCTCATTGTTCCATAACAAATGAGCTCGTTCCGCCACCTGAACAATCACAGGAAAATATAAGCTATAACTGGTGTTCTTCATAAAAAGAGACATTAGCATCCTAGTCATATAAGTGATTATAAATTGCTAGGTATCAATGTATGCATATATGAAATGCTTAGACATTGGAAGAAAGAACTCTGCAAGATTCATCTAAGTCTACAAGCTCAAGTTTGAGGGACAGAGATGCTATAACTTAATTACATTAGAAAACCATTTATAAACCAATATCCTCATGAATGTCCAGTTTGGATCAACAGTTTGTTTAATTAATCGTTTATAGCATCAGTACTTATCATCTAAGTGCTTACGTATAAGCTATTTCAATAACAAAAGATAAAATAGGATCAAACTGTTTTCATACAAGTTATAAGTTCTTTTCATAAGCTATCCTCGAGAGCTTAGTAAAATTAGCTGAAAACAACTTATGGACATGTCATAGGTTGTTTGCATAAACTCTCCCAAAACAGTCTCATAAGTTCCTATGTCAGTGGATGAACTCAAATAAGTCAATCCAAACAGATACTAATGTACAAGGATGAAATTTAGAATCAGACACAAGAAGATCAGTTAATTAAAAGAGCAACTAGAACGAGGATCGGCTAAGAGAAAACAACCTGGTAATGCGAGCTGGTAAGGCAGCAAGCCAATCGTCGAAACAGAGGCACCATAACCTTCTGGAATTCAGCCATGCTGGTCATTTCCAAAACCTCTTCCAACTCACTCATGAACATTAGCTCCTTTTGGCTATTAGTAACTGGCCAATACTTCAATAGTCCCTTTATCACTGAGCTAACCAATCTTTGATCCTTATCTATGAACTGTACAATGCAATATGTTAACTGCTGATGATAAATACCAATAGATTTGGGTTTGTGCAAAGGAATTAAAGCCTTCCACAAAAATATTTTGTGCTCTTCCTTCAATGGCAAGGCAAATCCACTAATAACACTCCCAAAAATCTCCAATAGCTCAGCAATTCCATTATGCCGCTCGGTCTCAAAAACAAACCGGTAGATGATATTGCTAACAGATTTCCTTATAAAAGGCCTATGAACCATGAATTTCCCGTAGATTCTGTGCAGAACTGTTTTCAAACAATCTCTTTCTCTAGGGTCTTCAGAATCAAAAAGGTCAAGTAATCTTAAAACAAAAGCATGATCTACGTGGGATTTTGCAAGCTTCACATCAAGAGAGTTGTAATTGATGAATTGAAGCAGGAGATCATAAACAACTTGCAGGTGAGACCAAGCAGGATCAAACATAGGCTCTTCATCTTCTGTTTCTCCGCCACTACTCGAACGAAACTTAGGTGGGAAAACCCTAAACAAATTGGTTGCACACATTTTACACAACGCAGCAATTGCTGGTTCTGTAAACTTTACAGAACCAGATGAAACAAAATCAACAAGGTCTAACAATGTTTGGCGTTTAACGTCTTGTTCTGTACAGTTCTTATCAGGATCACTCATATCATAAACTTTGCAGCAAAGGTTTAACTTACTGATAAAAAGGCTTTGTTTCTGTGTATTTGAAACATCTTTGAACGATAGAGAAGGGTCAACTGCTTCTACACCAGCATTCATGCTTGCAGGAAAAACAACAGAAGATACCCTTTTCACAACATTTAATTTGCTTGAAATGGTACTTCCAACATTTGTACACTGAAATACATTTCCAAAACTAGTAGTACTATTGCCAGAATCACTCTTTGCAGAATCTGATGAGTCAGATTTTGGCAACTTCTTAGGCAATTTGCTAAGAATTTGCTTTATCATTGTGGCAATGCTACAAGCCTAACCTACAACACCTGCATCCAATTCATCAAACATCGGTTAATAGAATAAATCTACCGATATTTAGAAGCTCAAAATCAAATCCTATAAATTCATTAATGTAATAGCTAAAACAACAAAAGGGGCAAACATAAGAGAACTAAAGAATGAAATCAAACAAAATCTTGTGCAAGACAGAATAATTGTATGGATACAAGCTGTGTGAGACAAGATCAAGACAGAAAACACTACTCTTTGCACAAGGACATGCTAAAGAAATTGAGGATAGTTCAAAACATAGTATAATTGAAATATGATATATGAAGATATGTTTTGAGTACAAAATTCTAGCCAGATCTAACAACTGTGTATCTATTTGTTCTAAGTAACATGGCAAAATTGAGTACATTTGTATGAATCATAGTAATTTTTCAACAACAAACAACAAGGGAAGATACACTGTTTCTAATACAAAGCCAGAACAAGTCATCTCAACAAATTTTGAAAATCATATGAAGAAGAAAAAAAGTAAAATCTAGAAAAATAACATGGCAAAAATGAACAGAAATTTTGAAACTTAACATAAACAGCAATAATGGGTGGGAAAAACTGAGATCTGGGTCTATAGTTAGATGGGAAAAAAGATAAAAAGCAACCTCAACCACTTGAAGAGGCATTAAAGATGATGTAACTCACAAGATCCTCACCTCAATTAATAACTTTAGGTTGATAACAATTTAGTTAAAAACATAAACACAGACACAATAAGAGAAGATACTAAAGAGAGAGAAAGTGAGTTAAGAGCAAAATTAACCAACCTGATTTGATTTGTTTGAAAGAAAAGTAAAAGGAAACCAAGTTAAGAGAGTGAAAGAAAGTGTGAAACTTTAGGTGTTAGAAGGAAGATAGAAGAAGAAGAAGAAGAAGAAGAAGAAGAAGAGTTGGGGTTTGGTGGTGAAGTAGTAAAGAGAGAAAGAAAGAAAAAGAGAAAAGAAGATTAGTTAGATTTGAACATTTTTATGATTCATTTCATTTGATGATCACAATGGATTGGATTGGATCCATCTATGACAATGAATTGAATGGCACTAACCTCAAACTTTGGTTTCTCGATTCAAGAGAATGAATAAACGATGATGGGACATGTTATTATGTTTCTTTTTAATTTGTTCACAAAAACAAAACACAATCGTAGCTACAACAACAGTCCAATCACCACCGAACCCATCTTCATCTTAATTAACCCTCCTCTCCTCTCTCTCTCTCTCTCTCTCTATTTACACTTTACTCAAATATTTCTATTTTATAAACTTTATTACTATTATTATTATACTTCAAAGAGTTTAGCTAAGAAATCCATTAAGGAAATATAAGTGAAAAATTATGGATTCAAACACGTCAACATATAAACATAGGTTAATGTCAAAAGATATTATATGATTTATTGATTTTACCGTGAAAAAGACATTTCTTTATTGATTTTACTTGTATATTTGTCAAAAAAAAAAAAAAAACATATATACTAGTATATGCAACATTTTTACTATATGAGGTGTAGAGTTTTTTTTTTCTTTTTTTATATTTATTTCTTACTTGTTTTGTTCCGGACAAAAAGGTGGATAGTGGGTATGGGGTGGGTTACGTAAAGTGAAATGGTAGAATTTTAATGCCAAATTTCGAGGCTAGAATTTTGGAATTTGAGTTAGGAGTGAGTGACAGAGAGAGAATGAAAAAGAAGGAAATAGGTGGTGAATGTGAATGTAGGAAGAGAACAGAATTTAGAGAATCATAAAAAGTGAGAGACAGAATCACCGCAAACATAAAATGGAAGAAAAATCAAACAAAAGAAACGAGGGAGGATGGTGAGTGCTAAAAGTATTTGCGGTAATAAATATAGAAAAATGTTACGTGAACACCTTTTATTCCTACACTTCATTATTATTAGAGATATTTTGGTAAGTTCTTCTCACAACCACACTTTATCTTCTATTTATGTGGGGTTTAAATTGCCACGTGTCAGAATTTTGTGTAGATGTAAAAAGTATATTGTCATATAGGGTGGTACATATAGGGTGGTACATGTATCATCACTCCTAAATATATCATGAAGCAAAATTTTCTTCTCATACTTTTACGCCAAGATGGAAATATAATAAATAAAAATTGACAAAAAAAAATCGTAAAATATACTAGTAAGTATAGTTTAAAAAATGATATGGTAAGTGAGAAAAATGTTGACTAAAGATTTTTTTTACTCGGGTAAGATTGACTTTTTTTTTTTAATGATGAATGTAGGATTGACTTGAGTTCATATGCCCAATATACAAAAATATTCGAATCAGAAGACAAGTGATTTTTTTCAACTTCTTGCTTAGATACAGGCCCTTGATTTGAATTCACTTGTCGGACTAAAACAATGCTAACATTACTAGAGTGTGACTAATCTATATGCAGTTACACACAAATAATATATTTATTTGAATAAACACGCAAATAATTTTTTGTTTGCATCAAATACTACTTTTATTTTAATAAAAAAATACGCCCTCTATTTTAAATTATAAATCGTTTGTTCTCGTGAGCTTAACTTAATTGGTATGAACAATGTATAACATATATAAGGTTTGAGATTCAAACCCGACTACCACAAAAAAATTATAGATTGTTTTGATCGTTTAGGTTCTGATCAAAATATAAACTTAACTATTTACAAAAATCTCGCTCAAAATCCAATTTTCAAAAATACCCTAAATATGGGTTTGGATTAAGGTCTTGCGTTGTCATATAAATTCTCACATTTTGATGACACTCTACCATGAAAATATGTAGATCACAAATTGTGGCTTCAAGCTAATTGTGACTTGAGCAGATTTTCACCACAGAAACAACTATGTCTAGTGTTTTGGAGATGAAGTTAACAAAAAAAAAAAAAAAGAATGTTTATGTTAACAAGCATGTAACTTTTCATTTTGATAAATATAATTAAAGCATTCGAATTACATACAATAATAATTTCTTTAGGGAGAAGTCGCCCTTGACATAATATTTGTTATCATATCCGAGTCCAAAGGAGAAGTCATCCATCTAATATCTATCATAAAACATTTTCCGACACCAAATACTTAATCAAAGTTTAAGAGTGTTTTTGCATGAAATAATTTGAAATTCTAGGAAAATTCAAATATTGAGCAATTCAAATGCTTTGATTAAATTTTCTTCATTTTTAACTTGTTTTTGTTTGGATAGAATAAAAAAGCTCATTTAAACGTTATTTTTGTGAAACTTCAAAAAGACAATGAACCAATTTCAAAATATGAAAATAGGGAGCAATTTTCAAATTATGAAAAATTGTAGGGACCAAATTACAACTTTTGAAATTTTTTAGGGCCAATTTGAGATATTGTCTGTTGTCTATTGGCTGCACATAGGTGTAAAGGCAAATCAAACAAGCTTGGCATTTCAGATTGATGGTCAGATGTGCCCATAAGTAATCTTGAAGAGACAATTTTTCTTGTAATGATTCTTAAAAGAATGTTTTCTCTTGAGCAGATTGAAGAATCGATGCCTGGAGTGTGCCTTTATATTGATTATTGCAATTTCTTAACATTTTGATGTTTGGAATTTTATAAGGAAGTCCTTAACAAACATGGGATACACCAAGATGGAGTATTGAGTATCACTCACTATTATGAAGCTGCATGTGTTATTTATTTATTGCTGCTTGGTGGAAGAATTTCACTTCAGTTTCATGTGGCAAACATTGTTGGAAAATATGACCCAACTGCTGAAATCAAACAGAGATCATGTGATAAATTTCAATTCGTATGTGGTAAAAGGGTTGATCTAAGCAACACATCAATTGGGATTACCATGCATGATTCCTATAACTATAAATCATAATTCTTGTGTTTGTTTCATTTGAAATGGGGTACGTACGTAGTAATGTTATGATACCAAGCAAAGTCATGTCATACTGAAAATTGTATATTATTCATCCATTTATATATCTTTATTATTTCCTTTTGGGTTGCACTTAATTTGTCAACCTATATATACATTCATATTATCTTTCTAGATGTCAGTGGGTGATATTGTTAAGGTAAATGTTTGATGGCAACTCTCTTTTTAATTTTGGAAGGTAAATGTTACTTGGTTTCTCCGTCTTATGTATGTTGTATTACCTCTTGTTAATTTGGCTAAAAAATTAATTTACATGCTATATATTTTAAATGACTTACTTAGTTTTAACATAGCTTAGCTAGCTACAGACACTTTATTCTATCTTGAATCTGATTTAACTGCATGCTAGCAACTTTGAGCTTGTGGATGTATGTGGTGTGTGTTGTTGCAATTTTGACCTTGAAAAACTTCGATATGAGCGCAGATTGACATGCAGTGCTGTAGATCGAACATTTTTTCATTTTTGAGTTTGAGAAGATTTCATTATGGGGAAATAAATCAATATAATTGGAATTTTTATTTTTTTCAACAAAACAAAAATTATGGGTATTATAATTTTAGGGAGAAATTTTACATTTATAGTATTTGAGAAAATAATTGAGGGTATATCTTTACGGCAATATATTTTATATAGTCGTCATGATAGATTTTTTTTTTTTTTTTTTTTTAAGAATCTCTTAGTCACCATGCTCCTTTGATAAACCACATTAAAGTTATGTTTGAATTTTTAAACAGGATAGAATATATTTAAACAGAATAGAATGGAGCAAAATGGAAAGGAAAAGGAAGAAATAAAGAATCAATTTTATTGTTTGAATATTTTATGATGAAACAACGCAAATATTTTTTTTATTTTTTTTGGAAATTAAACAGAATTGAATAAGTTATATTTTTTATTTTCTTTTTTATACTTATTTTAAAAAAACTACATGTATAACTAAACATATAAGTCCCTGAACTTAACTCAGTTGGTAAAGACAATGCATAATATATGCAAAGTTCAGGGTTCGATCCCTGAACACCACAAAACAAAACATATAAACTAAATTGTACTACAATTAAATAAAAGGGGAAAAATACTGATGAACTATTTATAATAATCAAAACTTATTAATCATCAATTATGATAATTTTTAATATGTTTTTAAGGATTTATTTTTAATATTGGTAATATTTTTCAATAATAATTTATTGAAAAATGTTTCCTTCAAGGGGTTTATGTAAATACCATTGAATGGTATGCTTTAAGAGATTGTGTAATTCTCTTAAAGGGTTTTTAAAGTATTCTGAATGAAATTTGCCGTATACTCGTTTGCATCCAATATACATAAATTGACAGGGTAAATCAAACCTAAATGTTAGTATGATATACATTTTGAAATTTCTTCATGCAATACCAACAACTTTGATCATCTATTTATTTTTCATTCTCACTATCTGACGTGGAACGAGATGATTACCCACTTCACACAACATATCATCTCTTCAACCAAAGTCTCACATTTTTTTACATTGTCATCGACTTCATCTTCAAAGAGTAAAAAAATATTCTCAAGATGGAGTACTTTTCAACCTTTTTATCTTCTCTTTTAGGCTTCGAAAATCCTCAGTATAAAAGTCAAACTTCTTATCATACAAAAATACATCCAGCATCAATGTAGCCATGCCATTATTTAAGAAAAACCACAAATAAAATGATAATTATTCTCTCTTTCAATTAAATGGTGTCGGGAACAACATTTTATCTTCATCCCTTGGTTGCACATGACTCAAATGCCAACGTTGGGTCATGAGGGAGCATGGGGAAACATCACCTTAGGCTTAGAGTGTATATTTACTAAAAGTATTATGACATTAGATATATGGATTCTTTTATTACATATTGTTCGACGCTCATTTTTTTATTAGTGTGAGACTTCTAACTCACACTTGACACACAAACACATTCTCCATCAAATGTAAGACCATCCATTCATTTGGAAATGCTCCCCTCAAGCGGATTCTTTTCATTCACTCACGTGTGCACGACCGTTAGCACTCATCATTAATCGAACATGGCGTCTGACCATCATTGTCCTAAAGACTTTTGGCATAAGAGTTGGTTGAATCATCAGCTCTTATACAATTGTTGAGTCAGCAATAAGAGGAAACTTCTACACAAGCGAAATAAAATCCAATAAATAAGCAAAATACAACTCAAAAACTTATTGGTGTTTTTGATGTCCGAAGTGTCGGAATTTTCTTTTAGACGTTCTGCCTATATGTGACACCTTTTGCTGGTTTTATTTTGTCTTGCCGGTTTTTGTTCGTATTGTAATCAATCTTTGATCAAAATATTTTATTATTGACGAGTTGATCATCACATTAGACTCAAAGCAACCACACAGAATTTGGCACCACAATTTCATATAAAATCTAAGATATTGGTTATGTAGATCTTCTCACTTTTTTAACTTCTCTTCTATCTTCATCTCACACACCTAACACTTTTGATAGGAGAATGTAGTTTTATTTTTCTTGTTCTGTTTTCTGTCAGCTTTCTTCTTGATAGAAAATTATAAATTCCAGTAAATAAGAATATATTTCATTCAAACAAAAATCTTTTTAAATTAATATTACCCCTTTAAGTTAATTTTTTTTTCCTTCTCCACTTGACGCATTATTATTTCATTACAAAAGAGAGAAAATTGTGGCAAATGATTCAAGTCTCTCGAGAGTTATGGCGGGGAAAATATTTCCTTAATATACATTAAACAATTTTATGCGTTTACATGAAATTTATTCTAAGTCAAAAAAGGAAAAACTTGAAATTTCTTCTCACTATTCAACCATTTCAGTCTCTGATAAACAATTATCGAACTAGAGCAAATATAACACGAAAGGGCCACAAAAAGAAATTGCTTGACTTCACAGTAAGCATGCAAGATACGTAAATAAATCTTTCTGTTTTGACATTAAACATGATTATGTTAAGTTAAAACATTATATATATTTCTCTCTTTATAGTGCAACATCAAATTTATTTAGCATGTTAAACAAAACCCTAAAAGAATACTCACAAAAAGTTTATACTAATCTTCCTCCAAATCCACTAACTCAGAATGCAAGTGTTGATATTATGAAAAAAGTTTATATTACTATGATGTCAAAAAAATGTACTTTCTATGTCCCAAATTATGCGGTGAATGAAAAGCCACGTGCAATTTTAAACCTACAACTCGTGTCTGCTACCTGCCAGTGATTGATTGCTTTACTTTTTCATATATCTGAAATCAGATATCACGATCTCATCCTTCTGACCTTAGTTAGTAGTAACGTTTGAAAGTGAAATTTACTGCCTCCCAACGCTCTTTCTCGCACCCCCCAAAATCACTTTTCCTTTTTCTTTTTCTTTATTTCCTCTCTGAAACTCAGGAGTGGACGTAAGCTTCTAAAATTCAGTGTTCTACTTACTCTCAAACAAAAAAATTGACTCAAATGGCTGTTTTTATTATTTTTGTTCATCAGCTACAAGAATTTTCCTTTTCGACTATTTTTTTGTCTTGGAACCTTAAATTATTGCCATATTTTAAAGGACAATCATTCAGATAATTCCATCAAAAAAAATTGTACCGTATTTCCCTCTTAAAATGTATTTATTTATTTTAAGGACAATCATAAATCATTCATTTCAGATAATTCAATAAAAAACAATCATTCAGATAAGTGGTGGGGTCCCGAGACAGAGCCTGTAATACATAGTGATTTTACAGTGATTTATATTATAAACACTTCATTCTGAATTTTGTTTTCTTCTAAGGTTTGATTTTAATCATGGTGATTTTACTATGATTAATAGGATTGAGTGACACACACATGCTCCCAATACTAGAATAAACAGAACTACATATCCCCTTTTATTTGAAGCAACATGTGTGGTAATTCAAAAATATATCGTTTCTTGTACTACATTGTTTATTTAAAAATCATTATAAGAATCCTCTGAATAACAACAGTCAAACTTTTCTCTGCTAGAAGAAGCCAGCTACAAATTAAAACATTCAATTTTAAACAATTGTTACATGATTTATATATTAATTGTATCTATCACAGATCAGGGAATCTCTATATCTTTTTACTGAAATCATAACCATACTAAAACTGTAAAGCTAAAACGGTTAAGATTGTATTGTTATATTTAACTAATGTTCCCGCGAGTAGTAAGAAGTTGGGATTATATGGAAAAACCTTTTTTTTTTTTTTTTTTTATACTTGTAAGAAGTTGACTATACAAATTTCAAAATAGTTTTACTATGTTTAGCAAGTTCTCAGACACTTATTAATGTTTTTATTTTTTTTAATAGACAAAATGACACATAATTATTGAAAACTCACACATAAGTGAATGAGTTGGGGTTCAACATTTTTGCCACTTGAGCTATAACTTGTGAACTTTTCCTATTTTCTATTAGAGAAATGATATTTGAATATTCATTTGGTGACAACTTTTGCAACAACTTTTTCTCTCATACTCACATTAATTTTTACTTTATCTCTCTATTGCTTTGATTTTCGTGCAAATACCAACTTTTTCTTTGTAAATTATGGTTGTCCAAAAAATTATCAACCAAATGATTGTTCAAATAACACTCATCTTTCTAGAGAAGTATGTTCGTATCTAAAAAATATCCTTATCTTAGAGCACAAAAATTCTCAATGCAATCCCAGGGATAATAGTTTCATATACCAAAATACAAAATCATCATTTGTGACCATACTGCGAGACAGCATAAAAGAGACTTTTATATATTAGTGCGTTTTACATCGAGCTTGTTGGTTAATAATATTTGGCCGATTAAAAAAAAAATGAAAGGAATTTGATACCTTAAAACTAAGGGAAATGCTAACCAGTGCCCTCAGGGCAATGGTTAAGGAAGCAAATATAGCAGTAATCTTGCATCAAAACTTGTGCATTCAGCTTTTCAAAAGTATAAAAAGTGATATTTTCAACCTAAAATTTTCTTTTTTTAAGAGTTGCCCTAAAGGCACCGGTTAGCATAACCCTAAAATTATCCAAAAAGGAAAATACAAAATTATTTTGATTGAATTAAGCAAATGGTATAATAAAACGGTAAGAATCTATCTATATAATCCGAATTTTCACATTGAAGGTGATTATTGTACTATAAGTTACACTTTTTTCTCATCCAAAATACACCCCTTCACTTTAGATGAGACAAATGAAAATAGACCTTCACCTGAACACGTTATTATGCATGTACCAAGCGGCAAAGAACATCAACCTTAAACCCTTTTTTTAAGTCCAACAAAAGACACGAATGACGAGCCCAATCATAGGTACCAAGCAAAATGTGGACTAGACACGATAGCACATGTAAATGCCCCCACATATATCCTAGACATTGCATTAAAAGATAAATGTGTATTATTATAACATGCTTAAAGGAGAAGGGAATTTGTGCACCCAATAATTCCCATGTGGGACGTTTGTATACTTACAAGCTGGAGCATACAATCACAGTTGTATTGGACGAACAAATCATTTCTGATTACATGCTAATAATTATTGTGCTGTGTTCACAAAGAAATTTGCATCTTTAGAAGGGCCAAGAGAAAAGAATAATAATATACATGCCTAGCCATTTTAATCAAACAATTAAATATTGAAGACAGCCAGCCTAGCACTATAGCAACCAGAAAATAAATGAAATTTGGATGAGCAGAGAGAGATAGAGTAGAGCAGGAGCTAATTACAATGAGATTTATGGTACTTTCCCCCCTTTTACGCACCAAAGCAACACAAATTAGAAGGTATATTATAAGACATGTAGATTGGACAAACACAAGCAAAACTCTTCAGAGGTTAAAACCAGTTTAACCCTAGGGAAGAGACTGATATGATTCCAACCATGAACCATTCAAAACCTTAGGTGCTTCCTGCTGGAACCTGATTCGCAATATCAAAGTGGTTCACAGGTTTGGGCCTCCACTTAGTTCTACCCCTCACAATTTCAGCCCCATCTTCAAGTCGAAGCAAATGCTGGCACTCAATCCGGCCGCTTTGAGCTAGATTACCAACACCAGCATCATATACAGAAGTTAGGGACTGGAGCACACTGTCCTTGCCACACTCCCTCCTATACTCCAAAGTCATAGCACAAAGCTCGTGACTCTCGAGGATTGACTGTGGAGCACTCTGCAAAAATCAAAGCACAACCCTTTGGTTAAGAATCCAGATGTGATCAACCCATCACATAACAAATGAAACAATGAAAGGTGTATTATCTCCAAGAAATCAACATGTAACTAATTAACTAGGGGGGAGTAAAAGTGATTTACAAAAGTTGAAACATCACACCGTGTTGTTTAACTTTTTGTGTTCTCTTAAGTAGTGCGTACTATTTGTATTATTAATTTATTACCACCAAGTTATATCATGTTTCATTTTTCAAGTCACTACACGTCCCTCGCTTGCTCACAAGTCAATACCTGTGAGGCATCAAATGTCAATAACCACTATGGCAAATAAAATACTTCATCTTAGAATTTGAGATATAAGGTGGGCCTCATTGTTGAGGTGGGGTAGTGAAGGAGCGAAATGACAAGGAGAGAGGATTTGATCTCCACTACGAACACAACACTAATGAAACTAACATTTGTTATTTAGAAAAGAACTTTATCGTAGGTTTCAACTTTCAACTGCCATGTCAATAATTTTCATCAGCCTGGTAATGATACTAGAGAGAGGGTTTGATCCCCACCCTAAACAACATAATGGTAGTACTAGCTATACTAACATTTGTTTTTCGAAAAAGAACTTTATCTTCAACTACCGGATCAATCATTTTCATCAGCCTCGCATGAGTTCACCCTTGCTTTGCAGAAAGTTGATTGGGTCGACTTCTACAGACCCAACAGACTTAAGACTAGCTTTTTTTTGGTTAGGTTTGTTTGAGTATAATTACTTAGCCCGCAAAAGACCTTAAGTTAGTCAAATTATGATTCTCACCTATCATCCAGAATTTTATTTAATTTTATCACATTTCAAGATATTTATCCGTGAAAGGAGAGAGAAAAGACAAATAATTGGAGTTGTTAAAGATGAAAAGAACAGAAAACTACCTCCAGAATCCAGCCAATGTACTTCACATTGTTAACATGCTGATTGACATCTAGATCACTCCATCTAGGCTGAAAGCACCGAGAGAATATGTAATCTAATTAGGAAACAGCATCTAGGATAGGTTGACAAAATAAATTAATGATAGCAATAACAACAAAGAATAGACATACACTTAAACCCGAGCGGATATAATCCGCTGTGCTGTCATCAAGTTTAGCCAGTTTTCTGTCATCTTCTTCCAGAATTGGTGCAGATTCCACAAAATAAGAACCTATCTCTCCTCTGACTTCTTCCGGAATTTTGGACAGCTTTCTGGTATGTTTATTCATCATGACCCAAACACTGTCGATCACGAAAACCACCACCAAGATCAAAACATGACAGATGTCACTAATTTCAATATCAGTGACTCTGTGATTTATATGCACCGGGCTTATACTTAGTACTGAACTAAAACAATAAGTTGTTCTACAGATTTTTATATGGAATAAAACGACATGCTTAGAAATGTAATTCATTGTCTTTAACTTTACTAAATGCAAAATGAATTTCTCAAAATTCAGTTTTGATTAATTTGTTCTCATGACTTCATAAAAGTGTATAGGATTCAAATTTGTCTAACAATCCTTCATGCCCATTCAGAAAACCTTTCAAAACAAGTTTATTGCTGGCTGCAAAAGGAAGAGGATGAAGAACTCCAGAAAATGATTTCTACCTGGAGGCTCTCGTCAAGATTTCACCAGTATTATAATCACGTAAAAGCCAATCACGACGCATACCATTCTTGCCCGATGCAGAAACCCAAGTTTCTACATGAACAACATCTCCCCTGAAAAAATATAGACACTTGATGTCAAATGAGAGCAGATTCAGAATATCCATAATAATCCACATAACAGATTATCTAACTTCCATTCACACCAAGAAGCCAACTCTGGTAAACAAGGTACATAAACTGCTAAATAAAAGCAGAAGGTTCAATAATTAACATGAGACATTTAGAATTACCATTCTTTATAAAGATCAAAACAACTAACAGAGAAATGGCATTCTAACATAGATACACATGCAAATTACACATACAACAAGTGATGAGTATGGATGACTTACCACGTAGGATAACGATCAACGACAACTTGCATCCGCGCAACTACCCATATTAAGTTTTTTTTGCACATTTCAGGCGTAGAACCAAAGCCATCGCCAAGAAGCCCCGCAGTTTTAACATGATTAAGTGCAGTTTCCTGTTATCAAACAAATAATTGTAATATATAATCTTGTATGAGGCTGCCACTATCAAAATATAAAGTTCTATTCTGCACAGCGAGTTAATATACAAGCCTAACCAACTTTTTATCTCCTAAAACTATAAATAAAGATTCATTTTTATACCTGCAAATGATTCATTATTGTATCTATAGACGCCGTTCGATCCGCACCAATTTCATACGATCTGATAGAAAAGTTTTCACTGAACACAAGACCATCCTGAACAATTTTGCCTATACCAAAAGGGTCAATCAGCATGTCAGACCGTCTTGGCTTCCAATCGAGCATCATCCACTGTTTTTCAGCTGCCAAGAAAATCGTTGTTATAGCAGCAAGAAGCATGCTCCAGTCAGGTAACTGGTTGATAAAAGTCCTAGAGGATTGCGACGACGGCAAAACATCCTCATGCTTATAGTTTTCTACAGATGTAGAAACTTTGGTTCCATTAATCTTGGGAGGGGCATGGGCATTTGCCTTTACTTGCAAGCCCGCAGACACATGTTTAGATTTAAGCCCTCCAAGGTTCGCATTCCCAGCCCCAATTTTGTTGCCACCAGAGTCCGGCAAGGATGAAGTAACAGGGAAAAAAGCAGCGGCAGCGGCCACCATAATGAGATTCTATTACAGCAGCTGCATGTTAAATTGAAGCAGGTTAAAAATGAGAATCCTATAAAAAGGGAAATTAGGGTCCATTTGTATTGACATTTGAACTTATCTACTTGCATGAGCGGTTACGATACTGTTTAGGAGAATTTATGTACACAACTTATGACATGTTCATAAGTTGTATTCAGCTTATTTAATAAGCTCTCCAAGATTAGCTCGTAAAAACAGCTTATGCTTATAAAAAAAAACAATTTAACTTAATTTTATCTCTTGTTATAAAAACAGCTAATAACTAGTATGCGTTTATCATGATAAGTGCTTATACTATAAGCTGCAAATTTAGCTACTTATCCAAACAGAGCCTAAATGAGAGAAAAGGTAGAATAAAGGCAAACTTAATTCCAATACTAATAAAAAAAAAAAAAACTCAATTTTCAGAACAGATCCGTATAATATTTTGCAACTTCTGATTAAGAACTTCAACTAGTGTAGTGAACCTCAATTTACAAGGGGGATAAATCAAAAACGTCACAGGCATTTTTTTTTTTTTTTCATTGATACAATCATGATAAGTTTTTACTCAAAGTGAGAAAAATCTCAGTGATAGTGAAAAAAACAAAGCTCAAGAGTATAGAAATTCTACATCATCTAAAATGGTTAGTTTATTTTCTCACGTTTCCAAAGGAAAATTCTAGAACGGAAAAAAGTGATTATGAAAATTTCACAATCATCGAACCAAAAGTAAACAAATAACAACTGTGTAGATCTGAGTCCGAATCTAGAAAACACCGCAAAACATGAAAAGTAAAACGCAACCACAAAAAATAAAAATTTAACACACATTGCAATCGAAAACGAAAATCGCAACTTCAATGCTTCGAAATTCACAACGAACACGATGCATCATTGCATAATTTACATCCAACTCTCGATGATAATTTCAAAATTAAATTAAAAAAATAAAAAAACTTAAAATAACGAGTTCAACGATGAAAAATGCAGGAAAAACGGTTTTTTTTTGTTTGTTTATTAATTGCGAGTTTCGATCCTTGAAGGTTTATGAAAGCTGTAAAATTCCTTAAAAAAAGTGATTAATTTGAAAAACACGTTAAGGTGAAGTGTAGATCAGAGGAGATTTACGTAATTGCGTACCAGAGTGAAGAATAGGAAGAGAAGGACGCTGAATAAACGAGAATGAGAAGAAGGAAGGGAAGGTGAAATCAGAGGAAGAAGAAGGAAAGGGCTAATATGTAATTTTAGATCATAGGTTCTCTCTTCTTTTCTTAATTTGTGGAAATGAGATTATTTAAATAAATAGGGTGTGTATAGTTTTGTTTTGGAAAAAAATTGGACTATGGTGTTGGATGGATTATAGGGAAATTGACATTACATCAACTTCAATATATAGTGTTGCTATAGTTTGTGTCTATGTCTACCCTATCTTGCCCTACTTATTTCTCTTTCAAAATGTTTTCCTACTTCTCTTCGAAAAATTACCATGTTACCCCTCTTCAACTATTTTCTTATCTATTTATTTGTTACAAGGCTCTTGTTAACCGATGCCTTCGAGGTATATAGAATTTTTTTTTATTTTTTTTTTGATAAAGTAATGATCACACAATTTTTTCATAAAAACTTATTTGTTTTGTATGCTTAATCAATGTCCTTAGAGTACTAGTTGTCATTTTCTTTGTTATATACTCCCTCCAGTCCCTATATATAAGCATCATTTACCTCTAATAAAATGGTGCTTATATACAGGAACGGAAGGAGTACATACGATTGGCTACTTTAAAGTGAGTTGTCGTTAAAGTGAGAAAATTAAAGATGATATGTAGTTATTCATAGTTTAATATGATAATTCATCAATTTGGTCTTAGAATATGTACTCACAATGATCTCTAACTAATTCATTTGTTAGTCATATTGATCTTTAACGTTAGATTATGGCGTTAACTCTTCAAAAAAGTGGGCGCGTCATTTTTTTTTTGCATGATAGTTATGTTGATATTCAAATGCAATGTTCAAAAACAAAATTGACATTAATGAAATCAAGTAAAGAGTCCTCAATTTAATTCAAATGCAATGTCAAATCAGTTTCATTCGGAGTTTAAGATGAAAATGTTTGAAATTTTTAAAGATGTTGTGAGGGGTTACACCTTATACC
This sequence comes from Medicago truncatula, assembly GCF_003473485.1. Taxonomy (NCBI): domain Eukaryota; kingdom Viridiplantae; phylum Streptophyta; class Magnoliopsida; order Fabales; family Fabaceae; genus Medicago; species Medicago truncatula. The sequence goes on along the minus strand of NC_053045.1, from coordinate 54,509,928 downwards.
ATGGGATAGAAAGAAAGTAGAAGGTACTACTTAAAATTATCAATATACTTCGTGTTTGATTCACAAATCCTTTTAATTATCTATCAGTTATTAAGTATGTGTTTGATTCTACAACGACACTAATTAATTTTAACTGAGTTATAAAAGAGAAATTGGCATAAACTCCTTTAATTTTTTTAGTTCAACTAAGATCCTTTCTTAAAATTTATTCTCCTATAAAATCAATTTTAACTTGTGGAACCAATCATTCAATATCAAGACTAACACACAAGCATTCGTAAGCTTTGGAAGGTGAAGGCAAAAGAAGTTGAAGGCGTGGAAGGTAATTGCAGTTCTATCTATAATCAAAAGCAAAGAAGTAGGTGTCCACAATATTATGGAAGATTTTCTACGTGGTCAAATCCTTACTTTATTTTCTTTCATTTTCTAGAAAGCAGAGAAAACAAAATCAAATTTTCCTTCGAATTATTTAGTTTTCTGCAGGGACTACGTAACATACTCAATTAGCATTCGGTGAACTATATTTCCCTAGCCGTCATTTAGATTGTGTATTTTTCTTTTTTAACGAGAATTTTTTTAGTGTGCAGATGGTACTTCAATCCAAATTAGAGAATACTTTAAAGCTCATTAGCGAAAAAAAATTAAAATATTTTAAAGCTAAAAAACTCCTAAAAAAAGATTAGTAAAAACAAAAAGAATATTTACAATCAACAAAAAAAAAAAATAACAAAAGAAATTTATACTTATTTCTTTCTAAGATTCTAATGGAAGTGTGCATTTATCTCATTTCAAGGGGACCAGCAATATTCAAATCGGCATTGTGCAAATTTTTTTAAGTAATAAACTCAAGTTGTTAGTGAGTTTTAAATTTTAACAAATGACAAAAATCGAGTTTGTTTTCCTTGTGCAATAATTCTTTTTATCAAACTTTATCTAGTGGCCGAACACCAATTTACTAATGTCTTTTCTTATAAAAATCAGAGACTTCGACACAAAAAACGGCATTGTGCAATTTAAGACCTGTCTAAGATAAGAAAAAACACCACATTATTAGTGTATCCTAAAGACATATGTTAAAGGTATACATTTATTAGCATTATTACTCTAAATCAAATCCTTTTCAAAACAGTCGTTTATTGGAAAATATATTTGAATTTGTGTTTTCAACCTCCTTAATAAAAAATAGTGTTTATTGTGCAAAGAAATAAAGGTGTTTATTTTCATTCAAGTTTTAGTTGCATTGAAAGGTTTGGGCAGGTAAACCAACATTTTTGTCTTGTGTTGGTTGAGTGTTTGACCTTTTCGGAGTCTTCTAAATCTAAAACTTCAAAGAGAAACATATTACTATTACTATACTGCACTTTATACGTTTCCAATGAAATCAGCATGAAAATGGACACAAGGTGGAGAAGCACATGCAAAGTGCCAATTAATCTATCTTCTTGTTGACCAGTTTTTTATATGACTTTCTTTTTTCATTCAATCAATCATTTATCCATTCCGGGATATATTATATGGTATGGTGTGTGCTTTCAAGGGGATTCATCCCATGTTGGCGTTTACAATATGTTTATGTTCATTTATTGATATTTTATAAGATGTATTTCTTTTTTTTGGCATTATTATAAGTAAAAAAGAAAACGTTAACAAAAGTTTTTTTTAAGGTTTATTTATTTTAAATTTCAAGTTGATCCATGTTTTAAAAGTTTTAAGTTGGATCAGAACATTACTCACCTTTGAATAAGTTAGTCCCTTTTGTCACTTGATCGTTTAGAGTTTTGAGTTAAGAATATGAGTGATGAAATTTAACTTATTTAGAAAATCAATTTTAAAACAATTTTCAATATTTTTTGTTTTATTAAACTCAATATCATGTCGTTGAATGAACTAATTTATTTGAACGTGAGTAACGTTTTGGACCAACTTAAAACTTTTAAAACGTAAGGGACCAACTTGAAACTTTTAAAACATGAGGGATCAACTCGAAACCTAAAATAAATATATAGGATCAAACATGCAATTAAGTCTTTTTTTAAATATAATACTCTTTAAAAAAATTTAAACGGTAAACTTTTATAAATAAAGTGAAATCATTGCAACAAGCTGTAGACAAAATTAAGTGCTTGTTTGTTTTCCGTTAAAACAACCGCAAACGTATGAATGTCGAGAAGCTTAAAATTTTTGCATTAGAAAATCATGACATAATTATGTTGACACATTAAGTTACTCCATTCGTCTAAGAGTTATTGTCTCTTTAACATTTTTTCTATTTCTTAAAATAATTGTCACTTTACGATACGAATACAACATTTATTAGTTTTTTCCATTATTATACCCTTATTTAATGAATTTTATCCAACTTAACTACAATTAATAAGAGTGTTTTAGTAAATGCTATTAATTTTACCATTGAAATCAACACAATTAATCATTTACTTAATGATCGTGCACAAACCTTAAACGGCAAATATTGTGAGACGAAGGGAGTAATCTCTTTTTAGTGCTTGAAAACAAGAAATGTTGCTCTTGTTTTTATTATCATAGTTTGTAGCTTAATCACATACTGTTTTTAGCTTGTAGCTTTTTTTTTTTTTTTTCAATTTCGACATTGTATCTATTTGTAAATGAGAAATGCTACCATCACACTCTCTGTTACACTCCTGTAACACACTCCAATAACATAAAGCCACGTCATCTATTTTCTTAACTCCTTTACCTGGTAACCTGTTCTACAGGTGGAAGCAAAATAACATTATTTTTTTCTTTCTTTTTTATGAATTAAGTGATGGTTCGTCATCTTCAAGGGGTCATGAGCTGCAACCACAACCCATTTTTCTGGCCAACATATTTCTTTGTTGTGAGTTTTCCTGTTGATGGGGGAGTTAAATCGATTTTTATATATGGGTTTCATTCCTCTCATAAAATAGATATGGGTTATTATTACATATGAGTTTAATTCATCTAATAACATAGAATTTTGAAGTATCCATTTCCATTTCTCCCCCATCCTCGTTCTCAATTTCAATACCCTCCTTCTCCGGTTTCAATTCAATTTCGTTTTCAATTTCTAACAACAACCTCTCTTATCAATTTTTGGAATTGCAACCTAAAAGAAAGGATGTGAGGATGATGACATGTTTCCATGGCTCTTCTTGAAAAAGGGTGTACAAGGGACACAAATTGAAGCAAATTAGAAATGGGTATTCTTAGTATAGCATCGTTACTTTTGAAGGAGGAGGATATTGCTGATGTCTATAGGACCACAACCACCATCGGCAAAAAAAAATAAAAAACAGTGCAGGAAGATGGTGAACAAAAAAAAAAAAAAAAAATTCAAAGTTAAAGTACTTTTGTTTGTACCGGTTGCAGGTTAAAGGAACAAAAAAAATGGGTGATGTGTCTATTTTTTTATTGAAGTGTGTTAGGAAGTGTGACCCTAACATTTCTCTTTATAAATTGTAAGTGTTTTATCGTGACACTCCTTGTGATGGGTTGAACGTTTTGTTCATATAATATTTTTCAATTTGCCTTGTTAAAATAAAAAGTTTATAAAAATTTGTGTATTTAATAAATTGAAGTCGAACTAATTAACTTTTTAAAGAATGTCTCGACTCTCGAGACACTATTAGCACTCTAAGCAAAAAGTTATTTTTTAGGTTCGTTGCATAACTAATGTATTTGATTTATAATACAAACTAGATACATCAGTTATTCAATAAACCGTAAGAAAATGACTTTGTTTATATTAGTGACTAGATAGAATATATTCGTTCATGTTAAAAAAAGTTTGTATTTGATTTGGATATTTTTTTTTGTTTGAAAAAGCTAAGATGAATACAAGCAGAGTAGTGCTAGCAACACTCTCTCAAACACTCACTTTCTCATTGATGTTTAAATCAAGAAAATGGATTCCAATTAAAGTGGTGGGACATACATTAATTTCATGCAATAAGAGAGTGAATATTTAAAATAGAGTGTCCATAGTAGTGATGTCAATGGGTACCCATGAATACGGATAATATGATACCCGTCCCCGCCCCGTTGGATAAAGATGATACCCGTGCCCACCCCGCACCCTCGTGGGTACCCACTATGCGTGTACCCGTGGGTAATGAGGTATCCATGGGTATTCATGGGTACCCATGAATTTTTTAATTTTTTTTTTTTTTACAAATAATAACTTTTTTTAATTACCAAAAATCTTCAACTATTAAACATCCATACATAATCCATTCCAAATTTCGTAAATCATACATAATCCATAGAAAATTCATGATTTTTACATAATTCAGGATATGTTTTATGATGTGAATGAAATGGAAACGGTGAACTTAATAAGATGAATTAAAAAAATTAAAAATAAAAATGGGTTATTAATGAGGAATCTTAGGTGAGCGGTAAAATTTCATTCAATAAGGTAACAACTTTAAGTAATAAAATAAATAAAATAAGATATATAAAGATATTTTAGTCATTTACTTAATTTATCATCGGGTATGGATATCCGTAGGTATAGATACAATCAAATCCGTGTCCATATTCATATAATAATAGATAGTCAAATACTCATTTATTATACACGTGGATACCCGCTTAGCTATCCGTCCCGTCCCCGTGACGGATTTTACCCACGCCCGTGGACATAGGTATTTTTGCCACCCCTAATCCCTAGCATTCCTCGTACAAGTAAGTATCTTGTGGTCACAATATTAAATACTTCGTTTTTATGTACACAAAGAGATGATTATTAAAAATGAAATAATAAACGTTTTCATTGTGTGAATGTTTAAGCACTATGGATCTGGTCTTGTCACTGTACAAGACCTGATTGATGAAGTACATGTTAACAACACTATTTACTACACAAGTAGTGTTATGAATAAACAGAAAAATATTAAAGTTAATGATATCAAAATTGTAACCCAACGATGAAAAAATAGGACCCAAACCTCAACCATTAATAACACTCAAACATGATGAACATCAACATAAAATTTACAAGTCTTAGCTCTGAAATGTCACCACTTGCCACGATAAAAAAAATTACCATGTTAATAATAGATCGTGAGTAGTTCTCCTATGAATTAACAACAAACAAGGTTATTTATGAATTTTCAAGTAGACCAGATATATGTCAACCATATAATGTACCTTTCTTCACATGTTTACCACAAGGAGCTTACTCAATAAACTGAATAGTATCGTATGAGTCAAGCTATTACTGTGCATAGCATAATTAAACCCTAAACACACAATTAACATCCATCAAATCAAAGCTTTATCGAACCACCAGATAATTAAAAAAATAAAATGGTGTATAGTTTCATTAAAAACCACTATAAGACAAGTATCAAGGGGAATATAAATATGAAACACTTCTCTATACAAATAACAATACCTTCATAGGTATCAATTTTGTGTCAAGACACGTTACCTAACGAAGAATCATCGAAATTGTCATATGATAAGCTTCTTTGACCAAATAGAATTATCATGTTTTATGATTCCAAGACCAAGTATCTTTCACATTTTCCAGCAAAGAAACACTAGACAACAACTTCACACATTCCATGTTATCTTCTTTTCTCATTGAAACATGTTTGTTCCCTTCCATCAACCATATACTCATATTCAAGATTTGTTCCACTATTTCGTATTGATTAGTTGCCAAGCTAGCAAGCCTATTGAGTCTATCATTTATCACTCTCTCGCTCTCTAACCAAGAATCACACCAAAAGGATGTATCATGACTATTTTTAACCACATTTGAGGGAGATGATCTAAAACCAAACATGAAGATTTTCACTTTCCCCACACGCACACACATCTATTTGTCATCCCATATTTATTTTCTAAAATTTTGAATGATATTCCTTCCCTCTTATATGTTTTAAGAGTTTTAACCTTTAAATTCCCATTTTATTTTGACAAATAAATAGTTTTCCACTTAACCATATGAATCTTTCGAGCCACCTCACTACCACCTCATAAAAGAAGATTTAAAAAGATGTACTTAATTTTAAGGGTAGTGTTAATTTGTGTCCTTAGAGCACATGTTAAGAAAACCAAAAGAATAAATATTCTCTAAAATTGTGTGCATTCAATTCATTAAAAAGGTAAAAATGAAATGAAATGCACACATTCTAATAAACTATTTCTACTTTTAATACATTAACTTATGCCTTAAGGACACAAGTTAACATTTCCCTAATTTTAAAAATGGAGGAGCTTTGAAGAAGAAAAAAAAGTATAAACAAAGCAAATTAAATTCCAAGAAAACTAATTAGCCTCCCATAGATAAATTATGACTCTTTCAAGAGAACAAATGCGATTCGATTTTTTCAATAATTTGATTATCACCGATAGACTTAAATACACTTTTAATCTTCCATTTGACCTAATTCTTTCGATTTCAAAATTTGGGTTCTTGATTCATAAGTTTTACATATTATTGTAATTTTTGTCTTAGCCCAAACTTTTAGCTCAAAAGATTGTGAGTTTTAGTTCCAAAAATGATTTTTTTTTTTTATCCTAATGTGATAATTTATAAGTATTTTATCTTCAAATTTGAAATTGAACCTAACATTACTATTCCTTTCATCTTTTTGAAAAATAAAATATTACCCCTTCCGGTCTTTATTATAAGAAGAAAATAAAAAAATAATCAACAAAACCAGTTCAATCATTAATTTTGTAACTTTTTGAATATTTTTTACAAATATTTTTTACATTAAATATATTCACTATATTAAAAATACAAACATTGGATAGAAGGTAGAAAAGTTTTTAAACAATACACTTTTAAATATGACTAAATTTTTTCTTATAATAATAAAGAGCTGAAATATGACTAATTTTTGTTTAAAATTTTTCTTATAAAAAAGAGCTAAGGGAGCATATTTATATATTACCCGTACATACAAAGGTTCAGAAGTTAAATGTACTCTTCCTACAGCATGATTCTATTCATTAACAACCGGACCATATGTGTTGCATAAAAAATGATTTTAGTACTTTAGAGAGCTAAACACTAAATTAATTGATTTGTAGTAGGAACCAAAATGACTATTCCTTCCGTTTTAAAATGAGTGTCGTTTTAGCTAAAAAAATTATTTTAAAATGGCTGTCACTTTCACTTTTCAAAGCAATAATAATTTTTTCTTTTCAATTATACCTTTCAATTAATATATTTACACTACTTCCAAAGTATTATTTTTTATTTAATAGAAAACAAACCAATAGTTGATTAGGATAATTTGGTAAAATTACATTTCTTTTTCTTTTATTAATGCATTTCTTAATTTATGTACGATTGACTAAAACGACACTCATCTTAAAACGGATGAAGTATATTTAAAATTTCTATTTTGCCACCCTATCCAAAGATAAAATACGAGTTATTTATAGTTATATTGAATGAATCTTTTCTTAAATAAGCGGCTATCTGTCTAGATAGCAATTTGAATTTAAGAAGGATGTCTCTGTAAAGTGGATAACAGTTGTCAGTTGGAAAGTCATGTTATGTTATGGACAAAAAACTATCACACGTTGTCGGTATCCACCTCACTCGTGCTGCTTTCTCATAATCTCTTTTGGTCTTCCTTGTCCCGTACATTAATTAGGCATCAATGGTGGATCTACCGGTAGTAAGCTAATAGAGGCAATTGTCCACCCACACAAATAGTTATATTTTTTTGGTTTTCTAGGGAGAAAGATGAGAGGTTTTGGAGGATGAAAAATAGATAATTTTTTTCATAATTTTTGAATTAGTATTTATTCAGTTTTATTAATCTTATATATCAATGATACTTACACGTGAATATGAGGCAAACAGACAATATCAATCTTCGTAAATACAACATTCATGGATTTAGGAGACATGACATTGTTGCATGATCTTTTGAACTTTATGTAGAAGGTCAACAACCTCTACTGATAGGAAATCGAAAATGTTACAAGCAATGGTATAAAAACATGTTGGCTGTGAGAACATGTTTTCTCGTGTTTAACCGCTTTGTTCGACGTAGCTTTTAGGTCAACATATCCTACCGTAAAAGATCCGACCTCTAATCCTACAAGTGGTGAAACCCCAATCAAATTCACACATGCAATAGTATTTATATTTTTAGAATAATAAATTAATTTTTATAATTAATATATTCTTTATTTTAAAATATCATAATAACGTAAATTAATTTTGAAAATTCATATAAACTAAACTCTCCAAAAACCTACCCTCTCAAACTCCTGAAGTTCTTCCATTTGTTCATTTCTTTTTTGTCAAAATTAATCATTCCTTTTTTCTCCAAACCGATAAACAAAGTCTAGTAAAGAAAAATTACTCCCTCCGTCCTAAATTGTATGACGTTTTGGACATTTCACACATATTAAGAAATGTAATTAATATTGTGTGGGAAAAAGATATTATGAGTTGTTTTACAAAATTGTCCTCAATAAATGATATGGGAAAGATAAATGAAGGAATTGAAAGAAGAGAGAGTAATAAATGGTTAAGGATATAATAGAAAAAGTAACATAATTTTTCATTGGTATTGTAAAGCGACATATAATTTGGGACAAATATTTTTTCTAAAGTGGGACGGAGGGAGTATGATTTATAGTTGGTCTATAACACAATATTTTTTGCAAAGAGAGCACGAAGATTTTACCAAGTTATTCATAGGTACTATTCATTATCATAAAAAAGCATCATAAATATTAAGCGGATAATAATAATAATAATAATCTGCAATTTTCTCTATGAAGCCAGACAAGTGTGCAGGACCAGATGGTTTTAATCCGGGATTCTTCCAAAAGTTTTGGCCACTTTGTGGTGAGAAACTTTTTACTCAATGTCGTAATTGGTTAGAAACAGGTATTTTCCCTTCTTCTTTAAATTCGACAAACATTGCACTTATTCCAAAGGGAGATACTCAGATATCCATGAAAGATTGGAGGTCGATAGCTTTGTGTAATGTGATGTACAAAGTAGTAGCTAAAGTTCTAGCAAACCGGCTGAAAGTTGTGTTAGATAAATGCATCTCAGAATTTCAATCGGCTTTTGTCCCGGGACGCTCTATTTTGAATAATGCTATGGTTGCCATAGAGATCATTCATCATATGAAGATAAAAGTCAAAGGTAATGTGGGAGAAGTGGCTCTTAAGCTTGATATTAGTAAAGCTTATGACAGGATCGAATGGAATTATCTTCGAGAGGTTATGGATAAAATGGGCTTTTCTCAACAATGGATAATGGTGTGTGTCGAAACTGTCGACTATTCTATTCTTGTCAATGGTAACGTCACGGGACCTATCATTCCTGGTAGAGGCTTGAGGCAAGGTGATCCATTATCACCGCACTTGTTTATTATATGTGCAGAAGGGCTATCAACACTAATTCAGAAAGCAGAAGCAAGAGGGGATATTAATGGTGTGAAGGTCTGTAATAATGCTCCCATAATATCACACCTCCTTTTTGCAGATGACCGCTTCTTGTTTTTTTGTGCTAATTCGAACCAAGCACAAAAAATGAGAAATATTTTGTCAGTTTATGAGAAAGCGTCAGGTCAAGCTGTTAATCTCCAAAAGTCATAAATTTTTTGTAGCAGGAATGTTTCATCGGTTGATCATAATAATATAGCTAACATCCTTGGAGTTAAAGCTGTCTTGGGTACAGGTAAATACCTAGGATTACCCTTGATGATTGGCCGAAGTAAGAAAGCTACATTTAACTTCATCAAGGATAGAGTTTGGAAGAAAATCAATTTGTGGAGTAGTAAATGCCTCTCTAAGGCTGGAAGAGAAGTATTGATAAAATCTGTTCTACAATCAATTCCAACGTATTTTATGAGCTTATTTACTCTACCTTCGTCGTTGTGTGATGAGATTGAGAAGATGATGAACTCTTTTTGGTGGGGTCACTTAGGATCAAACAAGAAAGGAATACATTGGATGTCTTGGGACAAATTATCTATTCGTAAAAAAGATGGAGGTATGAGCTTTAAAAATCTTGGAACGTTTAATTTAGCAATGCTGGGAAAACAAGGTTGGAGAATTTTGACACAACCGGATACTCTAATTGCTAGAATTTATAAAGCCATATACTTTCCGCGATGCAATTTATGAGTTTGAACTAGGTCACAACCCAACTTTTGTCTGGAGAAGTATTTGTAAGTCAAAATTCATTCTCAAAGCAGGTAGCAGATGGAAAATAGGTGATGGCACATCCATATCAGTTTGGAATAATTATTGGATAAGAAATGATGTTACTATTTTCCCTTTAGATGATGTTGCAACTACTTTGACAAATTTGCGGGTCTCAGATTGTATTATGCCGAATCAAAAGAGTTGGAATGTTCCTCTGCTAAATTCTATTTTTAATGAATAAATTGTGGAACATATTGTTACAACACCCTTATATCCTTTAGTACGCGAAGATAGACTCATTTGGAAAAAAGAGAGTAACAATGAATATTCAGTTCGTAGTGCCTATCGTATGTGTATGAACGAACTACTGGATACCTCTCATTTCAAAGTAGAAGGAGCATGAGATTTGATTTGGAAGCTAAAGGTACCACCAAGAATCAAAAGTCTTCTCTGGCGCATTTGTCGGAATTGTCTTCCGACACGTACTAGGTTGCGTGATAAGGGAGTCAATTGTGCAGATGTGTGTGCCTTATGTAATGTGGATGAAGAGGACAACATGTATCTCCTATTCAGATGCCCAGGTAGCAGGAATATATGGAGTATGCAGAGCCCGTACTATTTTGTTAGTCACTTATTCGATAAGCACCAAGATGTCAAGGACATCATATTTAGAATACTTCAGGTACTGCCAAGTGATGATGCATCTATGTTTGGTTGTATTATATGGAGTATATGAAAGCAAAGGAATAATAAAATCTGGAAGGAAGTGACTGATGCACAGGGTTATGTTTTTGACCGAGCCAAATCTTTGCTTGAGGATTGAAAATCAGCAAAATCGATTCAGAAAGTTTCTGTCAATAGCGAACAACAAGCTTGCATTACTAAGTGGATGAAGCCAAGTTCCGGACGGTTCAAGTGCAATATTGATGCGGCTTTTTTTGAGATGGCTAATTTGGTTGGCATAGGGATGTGCATTAGAGATAAGGACATCCATTTTGTACTTGCTAAAACAGATTGCTTCAGTCCTACTTGTGAAGTCCATATATGAGAAGCGCTTGGTATGTTATCTGCTATGGATTGGGTGTATTTGCTGCAACTGGGAACAGTGGACTTCGAGATGGATACAAAGAGATTGGTTGATAGCTTTAATTCTCGTCATAGTGAAGCCACAGAGGTACGGGAACATAATTGATAATTGTAAAACTCTCTCTAAACAATTCTATGAAAACTCTCGTGTTGAGTTTGTATGGAGGCAAGCAAATGAGGTTGCTCATAGTTTAGCTAAAGCGGCCTTATTTTGGTAGAAATACCGCGTTGTATTGAACACATTCTATTTAATGAAATGCAATAGTTTTCTTCCCCTCACAACTTTAATTATAACGTAAAATTGAAAAATAAATAATTAATTTTAATCCCTCTAAAATTTTCCTTCAACTTTTAGTCCCTATACAATTTTCAATCACTACTTTTGGTCTATATTTTAAATTTAATTTTAGTATATTTTAATGATGAAATTGTACAGAAATGTGTAGAATATTGCAAAAACCTTTCCCAAGAAAAATTAGAATTTTTTAACCAAACATAAATTAAATATGAATTTTTAACCATAAAAATAAAAAAATTCATATTAAATTTATGTTTGTTAAAAAATTCAAATTTTTTTGGGGAGAGATTCTTATAATATTATGAATTTTTCTACAAATTCTTATTCAAAAATATGAATTCTACATATGAATTTACTTTAAAATAGGGGTCAAAAGTGAAGATGAAAAATTTTATAGAGACTAAAAATTGAAGGAAACTTTTAGAGGGACGAAAACGAAAAGTTGATATATTTGTAAGGACCAAAAATATATTTAACCTTTTTTTTAACTAAACTATTTTAATTAAAAAATAAATTCATTTTGTAAAAAAAAGATATAAATTAAAAACAAATTCATGATCGTATCTTGAATTCGAACCAAACCAACCATATAACGTGACATTTGAAAAAGGATTTTATTCATATATAAATCGTAAGTGTAAATTGACTTCATACATCAATCAATCATAACGTTTTTTTTCGTGTTATCCATATCTTTTTGGTGTTAAATCAAGTGAAATTAATTTTGACTTGTTTTTTGTAATCACTTCTAAAATTTATATCGATATTATATTGAAAATTAAAGTTATTTTATATAAAAATTCAAAAACAGAATGTATATATATATATGATAACTTTCTTTTCCCCTTCTCACTTGTGAGCCGTCATCATAACCCTAATTTTTTTCCTTCATCTATCAAAGAATAGTGATTTACGGATAATTTTTTATCCAAAATTATATCTCTAACTTGTTTTTCTCTTTCCCTTTTATTGAAATAAATGATTTAAGATCTATTTCATTTTTTCTTTCGAAATTTCATCGTCTTAGTGCAACTTTGTTTTGTTCGCCGTGTTTGTGCGTCATTGTTTGTTTTTCTTGTTTCGTTTAGGTATTTGTTCTGTTCAAATTGTCATATCAACTTCGATCTAGTGCTGATCCAATCAATGACTTTGGCGTTGTCAACGTTGCAGATCCAGATACATAAGTATTCTAGAGACTTGTATATTATAAGTGTAGACTTTTGTATTTTGCCGTTTTATGCAATTAACATGGATGTTACGAGTTTGTTCTTGGATTCATAATTTTTTTAGCGATTTTGCATTGTATCGATATACTCTACCAATTTGAATATAATATTTTTTTTTATTTTAAAAATGCATATATAATATATAGTTTTTATCACATTTAAAAGTTAGTTGCATTTCATTATAGAAAGTTCATCAGCTTCATCTTTAATCGTACTTTCCCCAAATATCAGGCTTTTCCATATATCAGTTGCCCCCACAAATTAAGCTATTTCCAACTTATTGTTCATATTGAGTCAAAAAAGAACTTGTTTGGCATATGCTTTCTACGTTTATAACTGTACCTAACTGTTTCATTCAACAAATTATTAACCACGCTATGTCCAGTCCATGCTACCTGCTAGCTAGCTAGCTACCTAAGTCATAACCAGGATCATTTTCAATAGTTGCATAAATAACACTTGCTTTAGTTGTTGATGTGACGATTTTTTTAGTCTATGGATAATAAACACTATGGTTAAAGATAGATAAGGTGGCCTTTAATCAGTTGTTATTGTTGTTGTCTTGTTTTATCAAATCAAATGTGAGAATTTAGACCTATGAGTAGTGATAAATCAAGACATTGCCTTACAACTTCTTGTGTAGGCCATGAAACACTGTAATAGATCCTGACACGATCTTTTGGACGCCACAGTGCATAGATAACGTGGACTCCTCGTAATTTGTTAGGTGGCACATTCTAAATTGGAGAAAGGAATAATCTAGTAGTAGTTACTTTTTGTCTAGAGTGGTCAATTTTGGCAGAGTCTAGTGAGTCTCTCTTGTAGGTTGAAATGAATCCTTGATTAACTATGAAAATAGAGGAGTGTTAAAAACGCCGTTTTTACCACTTTCAGGCCAAATCAATTATCGAGTGAAACTCATGTGAAATTCTTAAGTATCAAACCACTTTCAGTTTAATTGTAGTTTTTGAATTGTGTGTGGTTCTTAAGAAAATGATTAATTGATTTGATTTCAATAGTAAATTAATATCATTTGCCTTAATATTCTTATTATTGGTAGTTAAGTTGAGTAAAATTCAATAAATAAGGGTATATTAATGAAAAAATAAAATAAATGTTGCATTAGTGTCAATTATTTTAAAATTGGAAAAAATTGTAAAAGTATGGTGTATATTGGATTAAGGATTAATAACTACAACTTTTGTAGTGGTAACTCCTCTTGCCTACCACATTACCCAAAAAGTGCTAATTTTTGGGTACAAATAATCTTAGCAACCAAATTCATATACATAAATGCATAGAAATAGAGGATTATATTTGCAAATCAAGCATTACTGTTTTCGCTAATAAAATTAAGTGTGAGTGGGGGGGGGGGGGGGGGGGGGGAAGTTTTATAAGTAGGGTACACATGTATATGTTCCAAATACAACAAATACCCCTTCGTATTTATTTATTGAAAATACCCCTCCGTAATCCGTATGGCAGTGCAATCTAAATTTACATAATTTTATTTGAGCAGTGCTATTTACAGCAAGAGAAATCTTTTCAAGATTCACGAAATATTTTCAACCAATTAAAACTTGGGAATGGCCGGAATAAATGCAGAATACGGAAATCACGAGTGATCTGCGGAAATTATGGATGATTGGGTTAATAGAAGTGATAGCACTCTTGATACTTTCTTGAAACATTTTTTCGCGAGAAACAACATTTTCCAATTTACATGTGAGATTAGTTTTCGACAAATCCAATATATACTTCACACTTATGATTTCTTTTATGGTTTTTTATTTTTTGGTAAAAAAAATTGATTTGTATGCACTTGTAAGGTTTTGTTTTTTACACATATACTGATATACGTTAAATCACATTTTATCAGCTAAAAATTTGTTGAGATAATTTAAGGAAGTAACTCAAGAAAACAGCGTCATAATTCATGATATAATCTGATTAAATAAATGTTTTTATACATATTATTACTGTATAGAAATTTATTTTTCTGAAGAAAAAAAAATTGTAGGATTTTTCTAGGATATATACGGTTGATTTTCATAAAATAAACAAACGGTAATTTTCTTTTTAAAAAATAAACCAAACTGACCTATATTATTTTTCACGAAGAAATTAGACACTGTTGCACTTCATATGCTGGCTTATCACGGTATCACTTGATAAATAACGTGGTGCAATCAACTTAACCTAACTCCTATTTTTGACGTTTGTTTTCGTTTGCTTGGATGGTTATCTTAATATTGTGTGTGTTAGTTGTCACACGCACAAAAATAAAATAAAAGGGTAAGTAAAACCTTGTTTAATGGTACAATCAACTAGATTATGTTGATGATCCCCTCAAAAAAGATTAGGTTGATGAAAGCTATATATAACACTCACTAACTCAAGAAAAGAAAAAAAATTGAAGTTTGATCTCAAAAGTCGTCCATTAAAAATGTAGTTAATTCAACTCTAATAGAAAGAAAAGAAAATCATATGTTCTAAGGTTGATTTAGATTATTGTCATAGTTGATAGGTTATGTAGATATTTGAACCGTCTATTTGGTGTTAAAGATTCAAATTAAATTGGATTAGAAAAAGGTATTATTTTTTTAGACCAATCTACATTGCTTCCCATGGCGAAGTACCCCATGGGTTTTGAAATATTGGTAGCACATAGTAAAACTCGTATAGAAGTAGTATCCATTAAGTCAACCTTGGTTTAGCGTCTTTCTTGTTCAAAAGGTACTTGATGGTTGCATGATTCATGTAGACAGTTATCCTTGATCCTACCAAATATTATTATTTTTTGACAATCACAAAGCGATTCAGGGATATGTGTTTTTTTTATGGTGTCCGGGGTTCGAAACCTGAATCCAGACATTGCATATATTATGCATTGTCGATTCTAACAGAGCTAAGCTCACGAAGATCAGAGATATGTGTTTATTAAACTTTGATGAATTTCTCCACCTTGTTTATCAAAAAATAATAATATTATGAACAAGTCTTTCCAGGGAGTTATTTGAAGAGATCAACTGAAAGTATTTGCCATTATTTAATTCTATAAGGAAAGCATTTGCCCTGATTTAATTCTACAAGATTATTCAAGAGTGGTTTTACAGTAATTTCTTCGAAATCCTTCCAAGATCATCTTGACAACAATAGAGCAATAGCTGATACTCTAGATAAGCAAAGTATGCAACCCCAATACATTTTATTCAAGCTTTGTTTGTTCAACTTTTCGGTTTTGATTAGTGGTTGTGAAGCTTTTGTAAGAAAACCCACTACTATAATCCGATCTAACCCTATGAATTTTAGTATGAACCAACCGTTGTGTTAGATTGGCCCTCAAATTTTCTCTTTTGTATTTAATATCATTGACAAAAAAGTATGCATAACATCTAATATTTTGTAGTTTAATAAAGATATTATCTTCAAATAAGAAGGTATAAACACGTAACATTTAGATATTACGACAAGAAATTAGCATTTAATAAAGAAAAATGTTGAGTTCCTCTATCTTTTCATGTTCACGAATTGTTACTTAAAATACAAATTAAAACAAATAGGTATCTTCTATAAATAGCTAGGTATATGTTAGAATCAATGTTTATAAGAATTGATTTTGAGTGATTGAATTTTGTAACATAATTTTAGATAAAAGTAAGTTGAATGTAAAATGATTTATGTTTAGATGTATAAATGTTAAAAGTGAATTTTACAATAAATTTAAAACTAAAATTAATCGTAGAAGCCAAAAACAACAAATTCTAAATCCATGTAGAATCAATTTTACAAACAAAATCAATTATCCTTTAAATCCTCTAAAATGATATACTCAATTCTACAACCTCTTGAATCAATTTTGACCCTCCAAAATTGAAACTAAACATACATCAGGTCTTTCAAAATTAATAGATTATCACCGTGATGAAAATCTTAAGTAAGCAAGCTTTAAAAAATATAACGATAGGATGTGAATGTTTGAAGTTTAGTCGATTATTCCTAGAAATAACTTGCGAATATAGAAAATACAAGGATGAGAATTTTTTTGTCAAAAAAAGGATGAGAATTTTATTACAATGTATTTGAAAAGGATGTTTGGTTAATATAATAATTTTTCTATGAACCTTTATAATAGAAAAGTTAAAGATGTTTGGTTAATATAATAATATTTCTAGAAACCTTTATATTAGTAAGGTCAAAAGATAAATATAGATAAATTTATTTTTATCTTCATGAGAACTTTATTTCCTCCATTTTTTTTAAGAAATTTTTTCTATTCTCTAGAATATTTTTATACTTAAAAATAAAATTTATTAAACTTGTAACAAATGTATGAGTACATATTCCTATCATTTCATTCTCAAAAGAGAATCTACAAAAATAACTTGAAACAAACACATCATAGAGCTGTAAGAGCATCCACATCCATGCCACCCAATTTGGTGGTATAAATGGACCCTACTTAATATATTATATTAGTTCACACTTCTCAATTATTTAAACCACTCCACTATATTTTTCAAATATTCATACCACTTATCTAAAACTTTAAAATGGGTCCCACTTATTTCAAAATATACTCCAAATTTATATTTTACATTAATAAAATATTGTTAATAAAATGGGTCCAGCTTTTCAAATTATGGTTTTCATCCCTTTAATGAATAAAATATTACTAATAAATGAAAAGGTGAAAGAATGGCTACGGTATCCAAACTTGGCTACGTAGTAAATATTTACCACCATCACTATATCAATTATCGGTTCCCAAACTGACACAAGGTGCTACACGCTAGCAAAAGCATTACAAACTACGACCGATATTTGTGCTCTAATATGTTTATGGAGCTAAGAACTGATGGTCAACTTTGCTTCATCAGCTAAATGAATACGGTTGGCCAAATAGAAAGGAATTCTAAAATGGTCACAAGACCAAATAAATAATATTTAGACACACATAAAAAAAGTATTTTTTAATAGTAAAAAAGGAAATTGATAAAAAAAATGATTGAATGTTTTTAGGATAATCTCTTTATGTATGTGTGCTCAAACACTATTTATTTGGTCTTGTGACTAAAGAAGAAGACTATTACTTTTTTCATCATACTCAATTCTCGCGCGCCCTACTTTTTCTGTAAATACCCTTGAGATTTTCGGATTTTAAAATTTGACATGGGGTAAAAGAATGAGTTTTTCACCAATTCGAATTTTATAATCCAAAAACCTCAATAAATTGGCTGTGTCCCTTGCTTTTTTTTTTTTTCGAATTATAGAATCCGAACACCCTTAAGCACCCCTTTTCAGGAAAAAAATAGTTCGGATTATATAATCCGACTGTATCAGCACAAATTCTGAGTTTTTTTTTTTTTTTTTCTAACATGGATAACCAGTTTAAGGACCATATTAATCTTCATAACTCTCATTCTTCAGTTTTAGATCATTGTTAGTTATTCTTAGTCAAAAATCTGGTTTTCGGACTAGATCAGATTGTCTGAAACTTCCTCAGAAAATCAGAAGGAAAAAAATCAAGGATCAAGACTCCTATAAAAGGGGGACTTCTTATGTGACGCCCCTCAAAATCTAAAATTCCATCAATTAATTACTCTTTTATATTCTTAGAAAAATCCAAAAATATTTGAATTAGTTTCATTTGATTTTTAGAATTTGTGGTATTTTCATAATTTTATGATTTTATTTGACAGATTTCTATCATTTTGTTACCTTATTTTTTGATTGTTTTTAAAAGGAAAATTCAAAAATACTGAAATGGAAAAGATTTTGATTGTTGACTAGCCATAAGCATATTACAGATTATAAAATCTGAACACAGATTGGATGTTTTCGGATTTTATAATCCCGAAACCCATGGGAATTTTTGAAAATTTTTAGTCATAGAAGAATACCTCATCAAATAGACTGCGTGGGAAAACAACAAATAAAAGACAAGTTCACGGAATGCACAAAAGGGCCTCACTATTTTGTAGCAAATCAATACATAATCCAATCCCTCTTTTACACAAACCAATAACTCGAGAAAATTGCACATGCTTCCTAGTTGCTCCTTGGAGCAAAATGACAACAAAACTGTACAGTGTGCTATACAGGTGAATTACAGGTATAAGCTTGGGTGTATGTTCCATTTTATGTAAAAACATCATAACTTGTTTGCTACAAAGGTTGATCCTGCTTTCCGCTGAAGTCAGACGTGGATGACGGGGGAGGTCTGGAAGTAGTAGATTGTGGTGGAGGAGCTGTAAGGGCATATGTGAGTCTCGATGACGATGAATTCTCGATGAGACCAGCAATGCCAGCTGCTGCAGATTGAGCATTTGAAGGAAGAAAGAGATCATGTTTCTGGTCTTTGTATGCACTCCAAACCTTGAACACAGGATGGAAAATGACTATAAGACACGTCTTAAAAATATGGATGGTATAAATGCAAAATACATGCAGCAAAATGCATAAGCAACACTTGAAGTACTAATAAAAAGAGAAGAAAGCCAAAACTTGAACAGCCATAAAAATATATTGCTAATTACAAATCAAGATGCAGAGACTCACCTCTGAATTATTCAATATTTCCCGCACTTTAGTACAATGGGCTCCTTCAGTAGCAAACGCATGCAGAACCTGATTCAGTGTGTAAATGTAACTTGTCAGCAAAAGTTGAATCTAATAGAACACAACAATTTATGTAAGCAGTTTGTTAATGAATTGGGAGAATGTGAGCTTCGAGCTCTACAATGGTGCCATTAAAAAAAACAAAGCTTTACAACGGTGAAAAACATAAACAGTAAGAAAAATCAGAGTTTGCTAATCCAGAGCAATTGCTCCTAGCCTAGAGAAAAATTTTGCCTACAAAATATTCTGGTTTACCCCCTGTGACACTCTCCTAAAATCTAGCTCTGTGTCACTAACTCATTCTCTCCCACATGGCCCCACTTTCTTCTAGAATATGCCTAAGTGACCTATCAGAATCCGACAGAAAATTAGTACAAATTAGTCAGGCTAGATCATTTTCTTTATAATTAACCACATGCTTTTTCAATCCTGCATCCAAATTAATGAACAAACAAGATGCTTGCAGAAAGAAATACAAAACACATGAAATTGAAAGATTATTTATTTTTGCAAGAGTGAAATTGCAAGATGTTAGAAAATTGTAAAATGGGAAATTTGAATAAAAAAGTTGGTTCCTTGGAAACTCAGACAGACAGACAGACAAAATGTGAACAGGTTAAAAAACACTAATAAAACAGCAGATACATTTTTAATTGACCAGCAGACCAAAGGACTTCCAGAAAAACTACTACTTTTATTTTTTATTTTTTATAAAGCTAAAAATGCAATAAAAGAAAACAGGAGCTGCCTGAACTGCTCAACTACAACTTTATAAAAAGAAAAAAGACATGGCAAATGTTGATAAAGAAGAAAAGATGTAAGAGAGAAACTCAAACTCAAGTAGATGAATAAAATCAACTGAGATTCCAACCTCAATTGCAAGCACCCTGCCAATAGATGCTTCAGATTCATTCCACTTCATCTGAGAACAAAACCCATTCCTTCCCCCGGCCCTCCAATCAAGTAGACCAAGAAGTACGTCAACAAGACCAACTCTGCATTGTTTGCAAAATATTAGTACTGAGAGAGAGAGAGAGAGAGAGAGAGAGAGAGAGAGAGAGAGAGAGAGGGAGGGAGTGAGTAATTCTACTTCCATAATTAGTAAACACATAAGACACTCTTTATCATTGCATTCCTATAAGAAATAAAAAGAATATTCATATCTCATGCTCAACGCAAATTCATACAACAGAAGAACATCACTCATTGCAGTGACAATTGTCAATGTTTCAACATCAATCACAACAGTCTAATAGATTATGATATTAGAGGATAAAGTTTCCAAGATATATTAAACAACAACAAAAATATTTGATGCCATTTATCAATTATTTAAGCAGTCAAATGTCAACAACCCAAGTGGATATCTTATAGTTTCCACTTGCCAGAGACTATAGCCAGATGCAGCAGGAAGAGTTGGCGTAGGAACAATCAACTAACTACCAATATGGGTCTCTTGGGTATTTCCACAAAGCAGAGTGAGAGAGCGTTATTAGAATTAGAGGATGATTTAGTTAGATGCAGTTATTTGTGTAAAATTAAGGTGTATTTATGACATTTTTTATCCTTGTGTGAGAACATCAAACAAAGTAGTATATTTATTGTACTTAATTAATTGCTAACTCGAATTTGAAACTCTTTATCATACAATAACATAAGGACTAAACTTCAAATCTACAAAAGTGGGGGCAGCCAACAATTAAAAAACAGACATGTGTTATCTATTTCACTCGCATCTTTTGGCAGTTGTCTGGAGCTAATGTGAAATTCTTTTTATGAATTAGGGTTTCAAAGGCATAAAATATTGAATTAATTAGAAGTAGATTAACATTTAAATATATAAAGTCCTTACTTAAGTCCTTGTGCAACAAGAGCATCCCTGGCTCTGTTGCCAGCAACCACAACACGCTTTAGGGTTTCAAGAGCTAGAATGCTTCCACCTTGCCACCCTATAGCTTTCATTAGTAGTGGAACAACCTGGAAAAAGAAATTTAAAGTAGGACTCAAAACTTCTGCTTGTTCAAAGACGGTTTAGGATCAATGTGAGTGATATATAGGGGCCACTACTATAGTTAATAAAAAAACAATGTAGGATAAACGGTTTGTAAATTAACCACTTGAAATAGAATGTCTTGTTGGATACCTGAGGTGATCCTACACTGGTTGCTGCCATGGCTTCAGCACATGTGGTACTAGCCGCCAGTTGATGCAAGACACGCAAACAACTCAGTCGCACACGTTCTTGAGGAGTTTGTGAGTTCTCTGTTGATTCATTATCTTGGCCATTTGTTTTGTCTGCATGCTTCCCATTATTTATCCCACCCGTTGACATTGTTTCTCGTCTTCCTTCAAATGCAACTGCACCAACTAGTTTAGGTACATATCCAAGATACCCAACATGATCAGCTAGTGCAGGGTGCACACGCAGTAACGAAACCAGGGCAGCCGAAAGAAGCAAAGGAAGCTCTGGGTCAACAGTCTGTTCCTCATAATGAGTGGCGGCAATAGATGATAAGTACTGATCTAGCAAACCTTCCAAGAACCTTTTAGGGTTTCTCAGAGGGAATTTGGGATCTTTCAGAAACAGACGAACATAGATGCCCCCAACCTGCATACACACAAAATTAGTCCATTCACAAAATAATATGGAATTCTGTACAACATTTCATCAAAAAAATGATTCTATACATCACAAATATTAGGTGATACCTGTGGCTCATCTCTCATCTCCTGCTGTCCAGATGCCTGCTCAAGCACATCCCAATCAACAACACGACCTTTCATCTGCTCACGATATAGCTCTGATGACATAGTAGAAATCTGTGCAGATAGGGAAGCTGCCATTGCCGGCGTCCATACAAGTTCTGGTGTCTCAGTAGTCTGCTCAAGGGCAACTACAACAGCTTCACCAGGTCCATCCCTAATTATGGATACAAGGCCATCTGGAAGGAACCTTGCAAGTGTTATCGCGACTCTTGGCCCATGCATTGGTTGACTAACGAGTTTCCCCAACAAGGAGGCTGCCATAGCTCTTTGCTGGAGTGGAATCTCTTCTGCATAGAATCATGTCAATTAACAATATCTATAAATCTGCAAATAGATTCTTGAAACGAGACAAATAAATAAGACCAACTAAGAGATACACGTTTTCTACCTCTCAAAGGCAATAGCAATTCAAGAATGTAGACAACACCACCATGCTTAGCAGCTGCCCAGGCCAGTTCTGGTGTGGTTGCCAATGCATAGAGAACATGGAGGGACCCTTCACGACAACTGGGAGCCGAGTGAAGCATTTGCAATAAAAGCAGAAGACTAGACCCATCTGCAACCATGGCTTGCAAGCAGGGAGCATGTGCTGTCAAGAGTGACAGCACTCCTAGGCAAAGTTGAGGAATATTACTGTCTGAAGCTTCGGGGATAGAAAAGCATTCAAAAAGAGGCAGCAACTTGTCTTTATGTGAAAATATGGATGCTAAGTTTGGATTGCTAGTCAGAAGGTTCTGCAAAAAATAAATAATAGTCAGAGACATGCTAGATAAGTATTTCAATATAAATTAAGGTGGTTGGGATCAACCTGGAGAGAGATCAGTGCAGAACGGAGATTTTTAATGAGCTCAGGTTCTTCCTTCCCTACAGATTGTTCATCCAACATTGTGCCGGAATTATTCAGGATCTGATGTTCATTGCCAGATCCCTCAACAGCCTCGTTTAGATGCTCGGAAGTCGCAGTGAAACTAGTGGTCTCTTCAACAATATTATTAGGCTCTTCAGGACATCGATTGTGCAGAAGATAGGATATAAAATCAATTAGAGCAACACAAAAAGCTTCTGGTTCACTGATTTCAAAGTCTGGCTGATCGTTGTAGACTCTCAAGTAAACATTGCCGATGAACAATTCTTTTGATAGTGCTTCATAGACAAAGTCGTGCGAGTCTTTAATATCATATGAACCATCAGGACCTTGAGTTGCGCGTTGCTGATCCACAAATTTCAGCAGCTCTGCCCGTGTTGAAGAGTTCCAGATAATCTGCACAGATTTCAAAAGATAGTATGAACATGAGAATACAATTAAAATGGGAAGAGAGAATGCTTAGTAATATTATCTAATCATCTATAGGACTTCATGGCATTGAACACCACAATTAGCTAGTAAACAAACCTATTCAATGAACAAGAGGAAGACTAATGTCTAGATTAAAGAAGTAGTAATAAATAACCATAAAAAATCATTTGTTCCAAGTATATCAACAATAGAATGTCAGTTACATTTTCCTTGTAATTTTTCTTCATTTGAAGGGGTGGGGTGGGGAAGAATAGATGCAGGAAAATTAGGTGGGGGAACCGTTAACACTACTTTAACTATGTCATAGGAATATTTCGGCAACTTTAATTTATATATATTTTTTAATTTCAAAAATTATATTTAAGTAAAAAACACCCTTGTTCAATCAATTTTAACATAAAAACTTCAATTTTAATTTCCTAGGTTGCTTGACCTAAAAGGCTGCTCCCCCATTGCCTGCATTGTATATTAATTCATTCATTTCTTTTCAAAATTTCTTCGGCTCTACATATTTTCTCCAAAGTTGAACGTATATATTTTTGCATCTAAATAAAGGACCCAAGGTCAGGAGAGTCTGTGTGACGGTAAAAAGGGAGGGATACAGCAATGTAACTGAATAGCTTATAAATAGAAGAAAGGAGGTTGATAGTAAGGTGGTTAAGAAGTAACCCAGAAACTGTAAGGAGGCAAAGGTACTCTTGAATGTCCTCAGTTGTAGCTTCTGGTCACATTGACGCGATTCACAGAATAACATCCCAGGTATTTTCCTTGTATTCTTCCATTCAGTTCCTATTATCTTTTAATCTTTCTACTGTATCTGTTGAATCTATCATCTTTTCACTAAATAAAAAAAAACAGTTCTCCAGATTTTATCTGAAGTTCTTACTATGAAAATGTCTAGTTTTTTTAATGTCAGCATAAAACCAGCAAAAGTCATTTAATTTAGCATGCTGTTTCTTCATATCACTTAATTTTTTATGGTCAAGATTTTTTTTATTTTATTTTTATTTTTTTTAAAAAAAACATGTTGCTTCTTCATATCACCTGATTATTTTAACATCCTAAAAGTTACCTCTGCTGAATAATTAAAATGGAAATAAACTAAGAACCTACTACTTACTAAACATACATTTTCTTTACCAACAGATTTCACACAATATAGCAAGTTCAGATAACATGTGTAATGTTAATTAAAAGCGTGCCGGAGAAAGCTAAATATTCATGTCATTTTGTATCAATAGTCTAACAAGTAAGAAATTAAGCGCCCATAACAACAACAACCAAAACTTCCACACAGTTGAGTAAAGGGGGGAAATTCACCTCTGGTGACTCCAGGTTTGCATTTAATTTTGAAAGCAAATCTTTGGGCATTTGATCTTTTAACATGCTGGAAAGCTTGGGTGTTAGCAAAACTTTAAGAGCAACAGCAGCTGCCTGATTGTAAGGAATTAAACTCCCATCGCCATACAAACCACTGAGTCTTGACAAAGCCTCGGATGCTCTTATGGCATGCATGTTTTTTGCAATTTGAACACTAGCACCAACACCATGTGATTCTGTTGCATCAGACTCTTCTGCAGTTGAGTCATACTGAAGCAGCAATGGCAAAAGGTACCTATTGAAGACCATATTAAATATATAAGTACAAAAAATATTTTGGCATAACCACATAGGATAGAAAATTTTCTTTATGCACCACGAATAATTACTGTAAACATACAGAAGCCAAAGCTTATTAGCTAACCAACAACTTCAAACGTCACTACTTCATAATGGAAAGGATTAACCAAGATGCATAGAGGAGTAAATGTAACAATGCTGAGAGGAGTAAATGAAACAATGCTAACAGGAAAAGGGTCATATCTTGGTTTCAAGGTGGAAGAGGGTCAAGTGCAATTATTAGGTAGATTAATCTTCCTACGCATATTAGACTGAGGTGTAGAGCCTTTACTAGACTGAGTAAACTAGGGCCTAACGCTCGGTGCCTGAGCGTCTTTGAAAAGTCCATTTATTAACATAGTTAGCTATCTTGGATTGCAGACCGAAACGGCCCACACCAAAAACCAATAGTGGGACAGTGGCTAGGTATTCATCTCATCTATATGAACACATTTTCATGCATGACCCGAGTGTCCTGACAGGTAGCCCAATGGATCAAGGATAGACTATGACACCATACTAGAAGTTGTGGGATTTTAGATAAATATAAGAGAGAAATAATAAGAAATATTATTATAGTGAAATATGCTTGATGTTGACTTTATACAAAAGACTAAATAGTAAATACTAGTCTCTATTTATAGTGATACATAAACTCAGTCCTAAATCGAGAACAAATAATAATAATATAAATCTAATCCTAAGAGATAATATAAGATACTCTACGATTATAAACCGATTTAGGAAATAACTTGACATACTAATATAATATCAAAGATATGATGAGATATTTTCTTCTATTCTAACAGTTAACAAGCTCTAAACAAGTAACTACTTATTGAACCTACTTATCTTATATAAGCTACAGATTCACCCCCTACAACAAACATATAAAGAAAACTTATATACACAGACATTATATAACTAAACAGTAATTGAAGAAGACATACCATAAAACACCAGCCTTCAATAAAGCATCCTGCAATTCGGAGGAAACAGAAACACTGGCAATCGTCTGTAAAGCAGCATCAACTGCTGCAGGTACAAGCTCAAATTCTGTGCAATGCACAATGTCCTCAACTAATCCAGAAAACTCAAGTATCTCAGCTCTGGCAGCCTCAAATTGACTAATAACTGAAAATGTTCGCATGATGTTTGTAACAATAATGGCTGACGGTTCATTTCCAAGAGTAGTTGGCTGAACAACACACATGCAACGGGAAAGAAGAGATCCAAGAAGATGTACGCCTCCATCTCTTACTAGCTCCTCCCCATTTAATGAAGAAGAAGCACACCTGATAACATGAAAATTCAATAAAACAGCAGAAGTTACCACATGATGTTTAAAAACTATTGGCATAGTGGTGAACCAAACAAGAAAGGACATGGAAATATTACGTTAGCCAGACAAGCTCTGAAGCAACAACGAGGAGTGGTGCTCTATCTGAAGAAAGAAAATTGTTATCATCCTTATCAACGGTAACGGCACTTAGCAACATGGGATACCCAGCATACTTGAATGGCTCTAATATGCCTCCATATCTTCTGTATAAAATACATTGTCCCTTTAATAAAAGCAGTAACCTCCAAGGCTGAGGACCTTGCAAACCTTGCATGGTAGCCTAAGTTTTGGTCACATTAAGCAAACAAATTAAAAAAGGCAGAAAAGTATTGCTTCTTGCAAATGAACAATACAATAAAATCCTTTGGGCTATAAACATGCACCAAGAATCAAAATGAAATGGAATGAGCATTATGACTTTTACACCTCATTAGTAAGCTTGTATGCAAACATTCATCAGTAAAAGATTTAACATTAGATGCTAATACGTAATAAATAAACAGGAGCATAAGTGGATGTATTCTTCTCCCTATCTGACTTTCCAAGTCAATAAAAACAAGTGTATACAACAACAACCAAGCCTTACCCAACTAAGTGGGGTCAGCTACATGAATCAAAGGACGCTACGGTGTTCTATCAAAAACCATGTCTTTCTCCAACTCATTTATCTCTAGATCCTTCCTAATAGTTTCTCTTATAGTTTTTCTAGGTCTACCCCTACCTCTAGTGATCTGGCTCCCCTCTATCTGATCTGCTCTTCTTAGTACAGAATCCACATGTCTTCTCTCTACATGCACAAACCACCTAAGTCTAGTTTCTACAATATTTTCGACTATAGGTGCTACCCCAACTCTATCTCTAATGTCATCATTTCTAATTCTATCCCATCTAGGAATAAAAACAAGAATATAGATTTGAATAAATAAACTATTATTTTTTTAAAACTGAGATACTAGGAATATAACGTAAGTATGAAAACCGTTATAATTATGCTATCTTTATAACATTTATTGAAACAAGATTCCAAAGAAGACAGTGTATAACATGGAAACTTCAGTCTACCTGAAGGCGCTCATAGGCTTTCTGTATCGCAAGAAATTTCTCCCTTCCTTCAGGATTTTTGTCAGGATGATATTTCATCGCAAGTTTCCGGTATTGTCGCTTTAACTTTTCTTCGTCAATGTTCTCAATCTGCTTCGATAAGCTAGATGTTTCGTCCGCAGTCTCGAAAGATTTCTTCTTATTTACATCATCACTAGATACATCCTCCAAGGATATCTCGAGGATCTTGCAAGCTTCTTCTTCAGAAAGGTCCATGGGCTTTCTGGTCAACTCTTCGCGCCACATTACAAGTAATGACTGCAGAAATTCTACATGTTCAACGATTGGCCAATTTGGAAAACGAATCTCATCACATAGGTTCCTGAGGTAATAACGGTGACACCACATTTCATCTCTAAGCTCAGGGTATGTCACTGGCGGCATGGGGGCATAGTCATATAAAACATGGCAATGCTGAGACAGTTTCTGTGGAAAATCACCAAGATGCTGCAAAACCTGATAAAGAGCAAACAATCATGGAATCAATTCCATGATGTGAATATCATATTAGAAAGTGAGTGAATATATTCTTACGAAAATTGAAAGGGAAAAAAACGCTTCAGAGTGTCTTTAAAAAAGTCAATACCTGACGAATTAGATTTTCTGCCCTCATTTTGTGAGTCCATATTATCTCTGGAGTGTCAGAATCGGAAACCATTGCTGCCGCAAACGCCGCTGGACCACTACGCTCCAGTACATACAGCAAAGATTCAGGGAGAAGTCCACCAAGAACACTACGTTTTGCCAAAGGCAATGAAGAAGAAAGTGCAGCCTCTTCACCACCATGAAATGCTTGATGGACATGGGTGACAGCAAAGAGCTTCCCAATTGAAAGTAGATTAGATCCAGGATAAGCTAGTGCAAAATAAAATGCACCGGTGCTGTATAGACGAATCATGGCTTTGGGATTGCGGGTAACAATAGCCTTTAGCAAAGCAGCAGCTGCCTCAACAATACTTGGTTCCCCAGAAAGAATGGCCTGCATTCACCGCCCCCGCCCAAAAAAAAAAGGTTATTTGGATAAGTAGAAAAAACGACAAACACCAAATAATATTATTTCAAACAACTTGATTAATAATGATAAAGGTCACAAGAATAAGACGAACAATAAACATAAAATCTAACAGAAATAATTTTGAGTTGATCAATAAGAAACATGGCTGATCAATTATTTTACTACATATCAAATATTATTTTACTACATGGCTGATCAATAAGAAACAGTTCCTATCTATTACCTGTGCAATATGGGGAAAGCAGCGCGGACTTGACAATATTCTTTTTACTCTAGGAGTTGGAGTTACAATCTCTCCAGCATCATCTAAATCTGAATGCGCAGACACCATGTTATGCAATATAGACAAAGCTGTGTCCCCCACCTGAATAAAATATTCACATTCTATCTTTCAGAAGGAAGCCAGGAAAATGTAAATAAAGAAGAAAATGTTAAAAAATGTTTTCTACGCGACAAATTCTTAGCATAAGAACACTTTCCAGCAAGACATTGATTTTAAGAACATAATTGTGTTCTTTCATTGTTGGCACATTCCCAACTGTGCCTAGGCTTTGAGTTATCAATCTAAGGGCACATTAACATAGGCAACCCATCTCAACATAAGTTAGGTACAACAAAGAAAGAAACACAGCCTTTGGGTAAACAAAGAAGACAGAAAAAAATTAAGAGCAGTCATCAGACATAGGGGAAGGAAAAAAAATATCAGTCAATATAAAACAACAGAAGAAATTATATTTATACGAATAACAACAATATATCTTCCAGCTACAACACGATCTACCTGAGGTGGCGTAAGGACGGGAACTCTACTTGCAAGAGCCCAACGAAGCTCACGAATATCACGCAACTTCTTCCAATCTAGCATCCCAGAAGCCCAAAACCTTGTTGTCCAGTCGATAGCCTTCTTGGACCATAACCTTCTGATAGCATCTTTTTCCATAGGCCCAACTTGAGAACCATCTTTGTCAATATACATCCATTCCTTAAGTGGTTCCATAAAAGCACTAGCTGCTATCAAATTTGATTGCAAGGGAATAGATGTCCTCTCTGAGGTTTCATGTACCACTGTAATCAGATCAACTGCTAAAACACAACCTCCAACCAGAACACAAGCCTCTACATTTGATAAAACCTTCATCAATGCCTGAAATTGAGTAAGCAATAGTTATTTAAAATTATCAAACAGAAGAATTTGTAATTTACTAGAGAATTTTTAAAATGCTACTCCATTTAAGATAATAGTTAAAACAATATGGCAACTGACCATATTGCAACTAGCAACATTGAAGATCAAAATTTTAAAATGCATTTTTCTTTTGGTTCAAAAACCTGCCAAAATATTAGTACCTAAAAAGAAGGCACAAATATTAACATGAATTTCAAAAGCAGAGTAACTCTTCATCACCTTACTCGGAGAAAGAAAAACTAGAGGGGCAAAACAGCAGGAAAGAGCAAGGAATAAGTAAATTCAATTAACACAAACCTTCAGAAGTAAGAGAAGTCGGTGCCTTAGAGCTCTGTCATCGGTCCTATCCAAGAGAACAGTAATGTGAGCTGTGCCTGCAAAAGGGCCTATGGTCTTGTTATGCTGCTCATATACAATTGCCATTGCCCTTGCACAAAGCTCTCTCACTGATGACCCACCACCTCCACCAAAACCATCTAACCTTCCCATGTCACACCAATCATCAGATGCACCTAATTCATCAGGAACAGCACCATCTACGGTAAGCCCTATATCTGCATCGCACAAAAAACGATGGTAAAGGGCTCTAAAGAAAGCAACTGGATCACGCAATGGGAAGTCTTGTGCCCTGCCACCACTGCCACTCTCAAGCAGTAAACGCAGATAATACTGACCAACACAAACTTCTTTCGACAAGCTTGGGTAACAAACAGAATATTCAGAGTAGTTCCAAGATATTTGTGGTACACTCTCAGCCCCTGTCATCATTTCAAGGGTAGCACCCCCTGGACCAATATCTTCAGTACGCTCTTTCTCAACATCTAGTTTATGAACTTCAGCTTGCAACGATTCCCTCAACTCTTGTCTGGTGCGCTCATTCCAAATCAAGTCTGCCCGATTGTGATCAAGATCAAAAGCTCGCCAAAATTCAGGCCAATTACATAAAAGCCGACCAGATCCTACAGGGGTGTTCTCCACAACAACTTGAGCAGGAGCTGGAATGCCTGCATTCTGTGAACCAACTGCACTGCAGTCGGGATCAACTGAATTTGAAAAATCAGGAGCTTCGTTTGAGTTTTCTGATGCCACAGTAGCCGAAGCCGCAACGGCTGAAAACCCATTTTGGGCATCTCCAGTAGATTCTTTGGCCATATTTTCACTAGTATGAACTATAGAAGATTGAAAACTTGAAGTCTGTCCAGAACTTGGGTCAACAGAAGTGTTAGGGTAGTTATCTGACCCTCTACCAACAGCAACCCCTGTCTGCCTACTTGAATCTGAAACATCGAAGCTATTGGCTGAAGGGAAAGATTGTTCTTGGGAGGTAATTCCTCTCCCAGTGCGACCTTTCCTCTGCTGAAGTAAACGTCTTTTCCTTCTCCTAGATGATGACTCTTCTTGATTAGTGTCTTCAGCAAGACCTCCATCAGAACGTGTGTGCAAATAAGCAACAAGGCCCGGAGGCAGAATTCGAGATAATAGCTCTAAAGCTGGTTGATAAGAATCTGCCCAAAGAGCAACAAGTTGTCTACTAACTTCACGACGCTCACCAGCAGGAAGAAAAAATGCATGCAGTAAGTGCCTCAACAAAGCACCATCACGTAGAGAAGCATCCCGCATTGACTCTGCAGCAATAGCATCTTCTTCTGCAATTGATCGCATTATCACAGCTACCGTTTCTCTAACACTTTCCGCAGGGTGACCAAACAGTGCAAACAAGCGACGCTTCAACCCAGCAACTTGGCGTAACAACTCAACAAAAACAGTATATTGGGTGGTCTCTCCATGCGGATCACAAATCATAGCCTCAAGCACTTCAACAAGAGCCATTGACAGTAATGGCGATACTGATATGGGCTTTAATCTGTTGACAAGGATAATGATATAACTATGATTAGAAAACAATACTGACTTGTTATGCATAATTGTAGCATGCCACTCTCCTTTAGAATCTGTTACACTTGCATCCCCAGGTCCACCACCAATGAGTACAGCAACAAGCCCTGCAGCCTCAGAAGCTACACCTTCTGAACCATTTCTGAGTAAACCCATCATCCTTCCAACTGCTGCTGGAAAAGACATCACATGTGAAGCTGCACTTCTTGAAGAAAGTAGTCTACGTAAACATGCAATAAAACCCATCACAGTAGCTGCAGCTTTAGGAGAAGGGGGTGGCAGCGGAGGAGACTCTGGAGGAAGATTTGGAGCAGCAGGAAGCATAGTAATCAAGGCCATCAAAGTAACCTCTGGTACTTCAATGTTTGAAGGCACTCCGCTATATGGTATACAGGCATTGAACTCCCTTATTCTACGCCACAGTTTAGCCCTAGATCCAGGAATGGAACCACCTTCAGCAACAGCATCTTTGGCAGCAGCTGCTAAATGTTTTAAATGCATGGATGCACTTTCTGCATCAGCAACAGGTTTTTGTTGACCATATTGCAAATAAACTCTCCCACAGGGAGGATCAAGACGGTGACCGGGCATTGTAAGTCTTGGCAAGACAGGTATAGCACATTGACCCTGAGAAAAACATCACCATAAATCAAACACGCACTTGACGCTTTCTATTAATATCAGTACTATTAAACATAATTTCCTTCAGTTCGGAAATAACCAGATAAAACAACTATCGTAAGACACACATCACCGTTATTCAATGGACACATACAATCATAGAACAATTCATAACCAAGAATACCTACATCAGTTTGCAACGCATCATGAACTGCTGCAAGTAAGCTATCACGAGATGTGCTTGCGTAGACCTACAATTCATGGTATATGCATGAGAAATTTTATACCGTGAGAATGTAAAACTAGAGTAGCATGCGAAAAACTTACATGGATGGGGCATCCATCACTGAACTCAATTGCAAACATCTGGGGCTCTTCAGCAAACCGAACAAGAGCACACACTGAAGATAAAGGACGAACAGTAACAGCCTGCATACATTCTAGTAAAAATTCTCAACATTGAATTTGACCCTTCTGAAAAAAACGAACTTGCATTGCAAAATGAATCCATTAATCTGAAATTGATTGTGTCAACTACTACACCTCAAGTCTGAATGAAACTATTGATGAACACAACTCATCTGTACATTCTCCTATAGATAGGTAAAGTGTTCGAGATGAATGAATATTCCTAACATGTTTTCAGTTGTTAAGCAATTATAGATTTTATTCAATTCATTTAACGCAGGCTGTCAACAAATTGACTTATTAAATTCATCACTTACTTCATAGTTCTCAGGACGCCTTTCCACAAGTGAAACCTTTGTAAGAATGAGCTGACGAGATACAGCATCACCATGATCACCGAGTCCACCTTTTTGGCCAACTCCTAAGCTCAGCCCAGGCACATTAAGAGTTCCATGGGCAGCAGAACGCAGACGTGTTACAGACCAACCACCCAAAGGGGTATCTTCTGCTCCAACTCCTTCATTTGCTGCATCACATTTAGTCATTACAGGTTAAGATATAAATTCATAGCAGAAAAGTAAAAACTTCAAAAGTGTAATGTACAAAAACCAGGTTATAACCAGTTACCCCTTTGTTTTATATACTCAGAAACGGTAAGAGTTTGAGATGTTTCCACAGACAAGGACAGCCCCACAGTGGATTTAGCAGTTTTTGTCTGCGACAAAATTTATGCACTGTTATTATTCCTGATATCAAAACAGGTAACATTTTCCTAAACCATCTAACGGATGCTCCTTATATACGTGGCAAAATGAGACTGAATTTGAGAGAATAATGTCTAGCAGAATAACTTTTCAAGCTTGAATGAAGTCATACATACCAAATTAGAGATAATAGCTGATGTTGTGCACCCAGAAGTAGCTTGGAAAGCTTTGGATTTCCTTCCATACAAGGGACAAAGAACAAATCCACTACCATGATCAACATTTTTCTTTCCAAAAGCATCAGAGAGAAGAACAATCGCAGGGGAATCCATGTCTCTAAAATCCAAGCACCAGCGAAGCTCACCGGATTTAGAATCAATAAGTTCTACACCAGCATAAGTTACTTTCAATTTCTGTCAAAGCAACCACTCAGACATTAGTTTACCAGCTCACCGCTCTTTACTTTATTTATAAAGAAAGAATTTTATTACATAATAAAACACGACTAATTTCCCGATTATAAGAACCTTGTATACCTATCATACTATTACTAATAATTACATAATTCTATTATTTTCACACCTCATAAGTAAAAACATATATATAACAACTAATAAACAGTATCATACACTCTTAACCATAGCAATATTAACATAAATCACACAATCAATTAGCATATGTATCGATTATGCTGTCTTTAACTTACAAAAGGAACCCACTGCGAAGCTCGACGACGAAGATGAAGCACAGGAAACTCAGCAACCGGCGCCAACCGATTCCATCTTATCCGATGCAACTCAGTCAAAATACTCGCCCTATACATGGATGAAAACTTCATCGCTTTGAATTTTCCACGTCCATCAGTCCTCACACTAATGCTAAACTCAATAGAATTCTCATCGCGACTGAGAACAGGAGCAGCACCTTCAAAATCAGTAGCAACATCATAGAAATTGGTAACGGCAAGCGTAGAAGGATCAAGAGTAATAACAGAGACGCTAGAAATGCATAGAATCCGTTTATAGCGTCCGCGCCACGAGTGTTTAACAACGAGGTAACGAGCAAGGTACTCAGGCTCTTCGAGAGGCGGAGGAGTTGGATTAGTAGCGGCGGAGGTGATTGCTCTGTTAACGGCGGATTCCATGACCGGCGGAGGAGGAAGAGAAACGGAAGGGTTGAGATCGGAAGCGTAACGGCTTACGGTTACAGAATCGGAAAGATTAGCGAGAGTGCGGACACGTGGCGCATTGTAGAAACGGAAAAGGAACCAGAGTCCCTGCGGTGATGAAGCCGCGGGGCTTCCGTGAAGCCGGGACTGATTCGCCCCCAGTTCTGTGAATTTTGTTCGATTAACTCGAACGAACCCTAGCTATGGTGATTTTGTTCATGCAATGTTATTTTGTATTGATCGATTCTTGATGTGAATTCAGAGAACGGATATTGAAGGTGATTGTGGAGAATTGAATTGAATCGAAGCAGAGAGATCGAGTTGGGTATAGAGTACAGCTGAGAAATGGAGAAGAGATGTTAACAGTTAAACGCACCGTATTGACTTATTGAGGATCATGTGGCATCTTCTTATTCGCTCTATCTGTTGTTTGCTTTTTAAGTGTGACCATACTACAAAATATTCATTCACATACAATCAAAATGTATAAATGTGTTTTTGAGGGGAATCAAAATATAAATGTTGTGTAATGTCTTAAAACGACATTTACTGATACAGAAAGAGACTCTCTAATTCAGTAAAATCACACTTGATTAAATTATCTCTTTTTGGTAAACGATCGTGGTGAAGCTTTCATGTATCAGTGGCATCTTATGAGGTGTCGATTTGTTTCACGAAAAATCATTTATTGGAGAATCCTTAATGCTCGATATTTATGATTAGATAAATGATATCTGTACAACCATTTTCTAACAATTTTTTGACAACTTTCTCTCACATACTCATATTATCTTCTTATTTTCTCTCTTCCTTTTCTCTCTCTAGTATTTTTGACCAATCAAAAGAGAGAAAACCAAAGTTGTACCAAAGAGTTGTACATAGATCACTACTCTTATGATTATATGGTAGATTTCTTTGATAAAATATCATTCACGTAGACTTTGATAACAAGTGAGTAACCAAAAAAAACTAAAACCATTTTTCAAGTTTTCTGCAAACCTTGTGTTATCTCTTATATAAGGTACACTTCTTTGACATATTATCCTTCACGTGAGTCAATTCTAAATCAAACGATCTTTCGATTTTCCTGCAAAGGAATGTTAGCCAAAAAATTCCAACTAAATTCTCCAGACAAGACTTTTATGCTAACTCTAGCCCACGTCACCCAGACATTCGTCTCTATCCAACATATCTACCACTAATACCTATTTCTTGATTAATAAATTGAACGTCGTGATAAATCTATCCCTAAAAACTTCTTTGTCCACCCACTCATCAAAACAAAATAAAGAAATCTCTAACATTTTCAATCGTCTTTGACAACCGATCTCAAAAACAACTACCACGTACACCAACGCCTGCTTTTATTCCAAACGCAATTTTCTACCAACATAAATCTAAGTTACTCCCCCTTACCGAACACTCGTTTTCACCTCATACATATTCGATAAAACTTAAAACCATAAACTCTCTTATTCGTCAATCGTTGTCCAACACCACTTCCACGACAAAGCAGTATTAGACGTCTTTAAATTAAGGAACTCCAACCCATTATTTTCTCTAGGCAAGCAAACCTTATCCCACTCAACACAATAAGTTTTATGAGTCTCTTCACTTCCGGCCCATGAAAAGATTCAAATGATTCAATTTTATAAAGAATACATGCAAAAGCAAACTAAATCATCGATGTAGATAAAACAACATGTAAGAGAATAACACGACCTTCCAAAGCCAGTTTATGACTCTTCCATCGAGATAAATCATATAAATTATATTTTGTTGTGCAAAAAAGAAAAATCACGACAATGACATAAAAAGGTAATAAATAATTACAGTATACTAGAGGAAAATTAATTTGTTGTTCCTTTTTGTAAAATTACATGGGAAATGTTAACTTGTGCCCTTAAAGCACAAGTTTATAAAACAACTGTAGAAACTTAATTTTGGAAATTGTGCATTCAATGTCTTGAAAGTTTTAAAAGTTATTTTTTCAATACAAAACTTATGCCTTAAGGCCACAAGTTAACATGACCCAAATTACATATTTGTCTAAGTAAATTTAGAACAATTTATCTTGTGAAAAATGATAGTATAATGTTTTAAACATTTTAAAAATTACTAATTTGTTTTTATTTAAACTTAGAACGACTTATCTTGTGGATGGATGGTAACAGAGTCGTGTAATGATGACATAGCGAACTATTATTTCGCTTTTTACTAAAGAATACCATGTCAGCATCACATTTAGCGGTATACGTTAGTTTTTTTTTTGGATGGATGGTATCATATTTTAAACATTTAAAAAATGATTTAACTAATATGCATTGTATCTGTAGAGATTTTACTTTTTTATATAGGTTGTAAAGAGTTCATATTTCCAATCAATTATAATCATTGTTTTATTAAAATTATTAAACTTTTATATTTTTGCTCGTATTTTACTTTAATTAAAAGTATCTCCAAAGTCACGTTTTAATTTTTTTTTTTTCAGTGAGCCGCTGTTGGTTGAGATTTTTCAATCTTGTATAATAAGTATCAAGATAAAATTCATCGATCTTTCAAAAAAAAGAAGATAAAACTCATCTAAAAATCAAAGATGTTGCTTGGCTTTGAAAAGTTTCCCAACTGGAATTCAGAGTTTGGTAGGCAAGGTTTACACCGACAATTTTGATATTGTTACGGTGAATATATTTATATAAATTTGAATTTATAATGGTAGTTGTAAGTGTGAGTTTCAGATGACGTTTATCAATATTTAATTAGAATTGTTATAGTCTTTATAGTGTTTTGAATTTATGAGCTTGATTTATTAAATCGTAGTTTTATAATAATGTTTTTTTATAGAGAAGAGAATAATGTTATATTATTGTTTTCACAAAAGATTTTATTGGTTAGTTTTTGTTAACTCCTTAATTAGAATTTTGTAAAAAAAAAATTCCTTAATTAGAATTATAAAAAATAGAAAAACTTTTTTTTGACGGAAAAAGTAGAAAGATATCTAAAATAATAGTAATAAAGATAAATAGAAAAGAATCGAAAAATTAATAACTAAGCAATTAAAAACTTGTTTTTATCTGTTTCCTTTGATTATTTATCTTTTACTACTGATAAGGTATTTTGTTTCCCTTTACATAAAAAATGTATTTTGGATCAATTATCGACAAAAAACTTTCTTTTTCCAAAAAAAAAGACAAAATACTTTCTTTTTAGAGATTTCTAACCTTTTTTAGGGAGAGTACCAACCTAGAACCTACGCATTAGATAAGTTTTCGAACCGGAAAAAATCATTGTATGAAGTTTTTTTTTTATACAAACATTTGAATCAAAAATCCGACGGGTGCACACATCTCGCATTTTCAAATTACCAATGAATATAGATATATTTTTGACTTGTTTAAAAAAAAAATAAATAATTGACTTGCACTTTTTTTTAAACGGCGTAATTGGACCTTTTTAATCCTATATTTTATTAAGCTCACATAAATAGTCTCTCTATTTTTTTGTTACAATATAGTCTCTTTATTTTAAAATAACTTTTTTGTCTGTTTATTTTCACGTTTGTCGTAATTTTGGTCCAACGCATAATTTTTACTATAAAAATTGTGATTATTATGTCAAAACAAGATGATTTATTGCTCCATTGTTGAATCTAAAGACAAAATATTAGTACTGAGACCAAAATTTACCTATCATTCGAGCCAAAAAGTCACCATTTTTAGGGTAAAAAACATGAATTGAGAGATCGAATGTACAATTAAACATATGAGTTATATTCTAAACAAGGAGGGTTATTTTCGTAAATTTAATAAACTAGAAATTTAAGGGTTAATGGTGCTTTACCCCCTGTAATATAGGTCATTTTTTGTTTTCCCCCTGTAAAATATTTTTTTTGATTTACCTCCTATAATTTTTTTTTTGGAATACCCCCTAATAGGTCATAAAAAAACGACTTTATCTTTTTTTCTATGACCTATTAGGGGGATATTCCAAAAAAAAAAAATTTACAGAGGTAAATAAAAAAATTTATTTTACAGGGGGAAAACAAAAAATGACCTATATTACAGGGGCTAAAACACCATTAACCCGAAATTTAATAAACTAGAGAGATCGAATGTGCAATTAAACATATGACAAGACTTATGTGCATTTCTTTACGCGATATTTGTATGGTTCTAAACTAAAAGTACATATTTTGTTACCGTAATAAAATTTGAGAACATTATAGATTTATAAAAATTATGATAAATTTAGTTAAAAACAATATAAACAAAACACAATGAAATACTAGGTTTTTTCCTAAACCTATAATTTTTGTGTGTGAAACATGAGATATTGTAACATAGATCACTTATCTATAGACAATCTATGGTAGATAGATGTGGATCGATACTTCAAAATTACCTAAAATTTCAATAACGATTTCAATACATGTGAAAAGTAGAAGTTTGCAGACATCCTCATTAGGCACTACAACGTGTGAAATGGTGATCTAACACATATTAATTCAGGAAAACAAGATAAAACCAATAGTGTCTCGCAAAATAAATCATATTTGTTCCCTTTTCTTTTTGTCAAACTCACACTAATTAGATCATAATCTGCGTGAGAGCAAACATGAGTACGATCTTCTATTTTTAAACAACGTTACGAGTCATTCATATTTCAAGTGATTTTCAAATATGACAATTTATCAAAGTGGTGAATCTTAGACCATGGCTTGAAAGATTTGACATTGTAAACTTGTAATTTGTGTCTTTAAATCTCACATGGGTAACTCAATTTGTGAGCTAAGAGACATTTAAAAAAAAAAAAAAAAAGGCGTTCTTGAGTTAATTTACATTTTCCTCATTCTCTAGCTTTTACTTAGTCATAGTTTGCAACTATTTTAATTGGATTGTGTAATTCTTCAATGAATTAATCTAAACACTTTATTTCAAAATCCTATTTAACAAAAAAATCGTCTCTTTCTTTTGTGATTATAATGGAATGTATCTCTTCAAGGATCCGACCGAATGCTGCTCTAAACCTTTAAGAAACATACAGCATGCAATTGGGGATTTGATTGAAGAAACTTACATACTCTTATGTTTGATCAGAAAAACTTACTTCAATAAACATGTGTATTTCATTCATCTATAAAAATTAAATCAATTAATGGAAATACACAGATACATGATAGTTTCTTAAAGAAAAGAAA
This sequence comes from Medicago truncatula, assembly GCF_003473485.1. Lineage (NCBI taxonomy): Eukaryota > Viridiplantae > Streptophyta > Magnoliopsida > Fabales > Fabaceae > Medicago > Medicago truncatula. The sequence continues at coordinate 54,470,191 of NC_053045.1, read as the reverse complement.
CCGAAAAATTGTAATTTTCCCAATAGAAAGTACCACATTGACAAACAAGCTCTAAATTTAACCATTGAGACATCATGGTTTGTTCAATACAATAGTAATTAATCAAACTAGAAATTACGGTGGTTCCTTGATACAATAAGCTAGCAAAACAGACTTTTTGAAGATAGAAGAAGTTCTTCCTTTCATCACAATATCAACATCCATGGGTAAAATAAGAAAACAAAAAGAATTCAGGATGAAGCAAGGGAAGCTTTGTTATCAAAAGTTGATCCTACATGCTGGATAACAAAACCATAGATTTTTCTCTTTAATTTCTCGATCTTATCTGTCAATGAGTGGTTCCCTTTAGAAACTACGCGGTCCAACCATGCATTTACTCGCTTCAAATGCGACAAAACAATAGCAATGGAGCCACCATCCAGAGGCAATGCTTTCTTCCCACCATTAGCACTCTCTCCAAACACTTTAAATCCTGCTTCAAGGGATTCTTCAACAAAGCGTAAAAACCACATTTGCATCTCTGACAGTAAACTTGTTCCAAGCTCCAGTGTTTCTTTCATTCCATTTCCTTGACTCTTAGACGTGCTAAGAGAGTGTGGTCTTGACAGCCTTTTCGGAAGTTCTGATGGAGTGTTTATGTCATTTTCAGTTAGAAGGGATACTATCTGAAGATCAGTGGCCAAAGCAGCTTCAACCCAAAGAGAGATGGACTTAGATTGACATGTTGGAATACTGTCATCATGACTATTAGCAACAGATTCTGTCATTGCGATTGATCTTAGGACATCATCATAGATGCTAAAAAACTTGTCTATGGTTGGCAAAGGATTTTTGGCTTTACACACAGAGCAAAGGTCTGAAAACATGCTGAAGAAGGCAGAAAGAACATTAAAAGAAAGTAAAATTCATGTCAGCCATTAAAGAGGACCATTAAGGCAGAAAGAACAAAGTTATGAATTTTAAACCCTTGAATGGAAAATGGACCATTAAGTTGAAGTTTAAATAAAATAAAAACAATGCCAATGGACTTCAACTTTGATATATAAAAGACTCGGTTCCAATATTTAAAACCAGGTCAAAGGAAATCGTTACCTTAAATTTCTTATTATACATTCAGTGGCATTGGCCTCTTCTAATGCTGCAGCAGCAGCTGCAGAAGCAAGAGCTTTCCTTTCCATTGCATCCTGGATTCAGTTCACAATAAAAAAAGAAATTAAAAAAAAACTTTAATCAAATTTGCCTTCAAATCAAATAGAGCAAAAAAACAGCAAAATAATGGTCAATTCAAGGTTATAAGAACCCAACCAGGCTATATATCATCTATAAACCTATCATTTCTAATGCTTAAACACTCAATCACACTGCAATTTGTAGTGGTGGCACAATCTGTTTATATCATACCTGTGCATGATTTCCATATTAGTAGAAGGCCACTAGAAATGAATGTTAAATTTCCAAAATTAATACCTTTCCAAGCCTTGAAAGTTTGCCAGACACAGCATCAAGAGGAACACTTCCATCAGTCCATTTCTTTTCATGAATTGTAATGCCACCTAAACCTGCAAACTTGGGTTTCTCTAAATCCAAACAACTTTGAGGAGAAGAGTCTATAGTATTCTCATCCACAGAAGAAGAATCATTGTCATCTGATTTTCGGCTTTTCACATCACTCAATCTCCTTGACATTGCAACCTGCCAAAAAAAATAAATATTAGAATCACTTCAATACAAATCACATTAAATATTTCCATTCTTAGCTCAATCTAAATTCATAACATCTGATTTGAATTTCAATTCAGCATCCATTAATTAATTCATGCCATATATAAACAAAATTAGCATTTAAATTTGATGTTTATTTACCTGAGTACGCAAGATTAATTGAGAATCAACCCTAGTTTTAGAACCAACACTCTTTTCTTTAGCTTCACCTTCAACATTGTGTTCATCCCAATTCTTTCTTGTTGTCTTGGCCGACCCAGCCAACATATCAGAAATCTTAGAAATCCCAGCTACCATCTTCTTCTTTGCAGTGGAATCTCCAACCGCTGGCGAAAACTTGATTCCCCCGGACAACCTTCTCCCCGGAGAAATTGAAGCTCTTCTAGGATTCGGCGAAGGCTGCTTCCTTGCCGTCGGAGAGGGCTGTCTATACCTGGAGGGAACAATAATGGCCGCCTCACGTGAAACCTTCCGATTCTCCTCACGAGCAGAAACCAAACTCGGAACCACACATTTGGACGGAACCGGTGAAGAAGATCTCTTCATCTTCCCCGCCGGAGATGGATCTCTCTCAGCAGAAACTTTACCAAACTTCCCTGCAGATTGTGATCGTTTAGCAGTTGCCGGAGATGAAAATCTCTTAGGCGTTGGTAAATTATCTCGTGGAGCAAGTGGTTGCCGTGAATGAACATTGTTGATCTTCTGTTGTTGTTGTTGATTGATCTGAACCGGAGATTGTGGTGTGTTGGTGGAGAGATACAAAGAAAGAGGATCATCTGAATCTGATAATGGTTGAATGGTGAAATGACGAGTGGTAGGTGAAATACGAGCTACAAGTGGTTCTGGTGTTCCGACGAAGGAATGACGAGTGGGTAGAGGACGAATGTTGGTGACAGAAGGAAGAGGGGAATGGAAATGGAAGCGATCAACGTAGAGGAATTGGCCTAATTGAAGACGATTATTGAGGATGAGATCGGTGTCAGGGTGAGAGAGAAGAACGTAGGTGGAGTTGAGAGAATCAGAGAGGTTGAGGTAGAAGCCTTCGTTTGAAAAGAGATCGGAGCTGGATAAAGCGGGGACAATTCCAATGAGTTGGAGAAGAGGAGAACGGTGGTCGCCGGTGACACGTGTATCGGTGTTCATTGCTTGGAGGAGTTTGAGGATTAGGCCTGGTGTTAGTGAAGCCATTGTTGTGTTGTGTTGTGAATTGAGTTGGGTTGTGTGTGTGAGAGAGATGTTATACAGAGGAGTTTCTGTTCTCTTGTGTTGTGTTTTTTGAATTCAAAATGTTGATTTGTCCGTTATGCCTATTATCACATCATAGTGAGTGATGCCATTTATTTTTTGAATTAACTATCTAGATGCCCACTCTAATACGTTACCGTTGAAGACTGTAACGTTTATATTTACCTCTTTTTTTTTTTTTTTTTTTTTTATCAAGGGAAAAATAAAGAACAAGAAAGGAAAAAAAACAGTGGCTTAAGTGGAAATAAACTGAGTTACCATCTACTTCCTTCGGCCATCATATCCTAAGTCTTTGGACCATATATGAACCTCTAACCCTTGTAAGGTATCACAAGTCAATACACCCTTTAAATCTAGTTTCCAACTTCACTTTGATAAGGAGTCTAATTCAGTCTTCAGGGCCTCCACCCTGGACTCAATCCAATTATCCAACATTATCAAAATTGCTTTTTTGACATATAATACTTCTTATTGACATAAGTAATTTACTAAAAGGCATCCAACAGTAGTTAACTACCGTTGGGAAAACCACCGGCAGCTAACTGCCATTAAATACTTGTTAATCAAATTTCTATGTTTCTTCCTCTAATCTCCTCGTGAAACAAAAAGGCCTACCCATAAAATCAATTGTTTAACCATCTTCTTCACCATCAACAACTTTAATCTTATTCTTGTTTTACGAGATTAACATGATTATTTTTATCTGATTTTTAATGAAGAAACGCCATAAAAGAGAAAGATTTGGGTTTGATTTTTTTTCCGAGAAGCAACAACAAAAAATCAATTTTTTTTTCTTAAATCATACTGGGTAGTTTCATAAACAACAATAAGAAATAACCAATTAAAAAAAATGGAATTATGAAACATTAATTGATGATAGGCTCTAATTTAATTAATTCACAGGTAAATTGACTGATAAAAATGATGTGTATGACTATGGGGTTGTACTCCTTCCTGTTTGGAAGGAAGCCCATAAAAAAACTAGCACTAGCTCAGTGCCAATCTCTTGTCACATGCGTATGGGATGTGTCTAAATCTTATTCTCCAGCGGTAGTTAACTACCGTTGGAGTTTTTTTTTTTTAATGTCTTTTTTTTTTTAGCTGGGTTAGTGTATAGCGGTAGTAACTACCTACCGCCGGATCAATCCAACAGTAGTTAACTACCGCCGTGGGCTTTTTAGTAAATTACTTGTGTTAATAGGAAGTATTATATGTCAAAAAAACAATTTTCCAACATTATATCTAGAGAAATGATATTTGTACAACCACTTTTGTACAACTTTTATACAACATTCTCTCTCATACTCACATTATCTACTTATTCTCTCTCTCTTTCTTTTTCTCTCTCTATTGTTATTGACCAATGAGAAAAGAGAATACCAAAGTTGTCCCAAAAGTTGTACAAAAAGAGTTGTTCAAACAACACTACTCTTATATCTAATGTTGAGAACCTTTAACTTCTCATTAAGCCTAAAGGACATTGCATTCATAATATCTCCAATATTGGTTTTTGAAATAGTAGGCTTTGAGCTCTGACACTTGAAGTGGAATTGTTTCTTTTAATCTTCGAGAAAAATAAGATTTAACTTGTTTGAAAATGACTAATCCAAAATTTACGTATAACACGGATGTAAAGGATAATTTTAAGAATCATCTTCATAATACTTTATAATATTTGACATTAATCGTATCAATCAATGATAGTTTTAAAAATAAAACTCTCTTAATTACTCTCTAACAACACTAGAGAAAATATGAAATGGTTTAGAAATATTTTTTGCATTAATTTTTACTTCAAAGTATCATAATTTATTTATAGAGAAATTGATGTCACTTAGGGATGGAAAACAAGTCTTGAACCACATTTTGCAATGTGTATTCCAAATAGCTAAGTATTACTATTAACATTCACAAATCATCACTATGATTGCAATGATTTGGTGGCACGAACTCGCACATATATGTTTCAATGATATGGGTTTATTCCCAACATCAACAAAGCGTTGTACCTTTTATTTTGTTATTTGCTTAAATTTTTAACAGTAAAATAAAAAAAAAAAAAACCAAAAACACATGGTTTAAACTCGGGACCATGCAACCACTACCAACCATCACAACAACTAAGCCAGTTCATACATTGTGTCAACCAAATATCAGTGAATTCGTTTAAAATATATTTTGGAAATTTCTCTCACAAAAACTAACATAGAAAACAATGCAATGACTTTTGATGATATTATTTTTGTTTAAACTGATATCTGGCTTTTGCATTGGCGCTGGCACTAGCTAGCAATGGAGAATTTGGATCATAACTTGGTAGTGGCTTTGAGCTGCAAGCATATATTTAGCTAACAGAAGCCACTTGAACTTAACTCACCTAGCTAACTTAAGCTAAAGAATTAATTAAAAGCAAAAAGAAAGTAGCCAAAGCTTTTTAACATGGATCTAATATTTTTCCTTTTCAAAAAATATATAGTACAAATCTACCATGAATCCATGACACAGTTTTTAGTATTACCTGTCAACTATAGTAAAAAAAAATACAAGAAAAATATATACACCCCCAAAGGCCAAAAACCCTTTATGCAGCCCCAAACATGAAGCATGAGAGATCATGACAGGAAACTGACACCCCTTTTCTGATGGATCCTGATCTGATAAGATAGCCAAACCTGAAAAATCACAATCCCAATCCTTCTGATTATGCACTTGATAATACATATTAAATGCATAAGAAGCATTCCCTTCAAGACTCAAACCATTACAAGAAGATCCATATCCTAATGCAGTACAATCTGATAAGCTACATGCATAATCAATACTACCAGCCAAATAATGCAAATCACTAATATCAGGATCCAAAATACACCACTGTTTTTCCATATACTTAACACCTTCAACAGCTACAAGACCTTCATCACCTTGAAATCCTTTTAAATCCAATTCATATTTTGGTTTTCCATCAAACTCAAAAATTCCCCAATGTCTCTCAAAGTTGCCAGGAGCAATACTTTTAGCATTTTCATCAATTAAACTGAATAAATAGATGTCAATTATACCCTTCCTTTTTGGTGTACCATTTCCACTTAAACAATGTTTGAGTAAACCATTGTTGAACCTTTTTGCATTTTGAATATTTGCATTTTTATCACCATCTGTTGGCCAACCAACTTCTCCAATTATAACATGCATATCTGGATACCCTGCTTTCTCTAAAGCATATAAAAGTGTATCAAGATTTGCATCAAAAACATTAGTGTAAAGTAAATTACCATCCACAAGAGGCTTGTTATTTCCGTCGAAAAACGCGAAATCGAAAGGGAAATGATCATTTCCATATAGACTTAAGAAGGGATAGATGTTGACAGTGAAAGGCGCGTTGTTCGTGTATAGGTAATTAATTATTTCGATGGTTAAGTCACGGACTTCTGGTCTGAAATCGCCGGCTGATGGAACTAGATTTGAGTCTGGTGAATAATATGCATCAGCATTGAATGGTACTGTGGCTTTGATGCTTGAACCAAGTCCTGCATTGTTGAGAGATGTCTGTATGTTCTTAAGAGCTGGTAGAGTGTACATTAGATATGTTCCATTATATTCCTTAAGGAAAGGTTCATTGCCAACTGCAATGTATCTGCAAAATTTGTATCATAAATGTAGAGTTAAGATATAATCAACAAAACCTTGTCAGTGTAATGATCATTAAAAACAAAACCAATAGTGTATCAAAATCAAACTCTTAGAAAAAACAAAAGAAATTAATAGTGTTGTTCAGATTCCTAATTGAAACACTAATTTTATCATATTAGGCCAAGAAGCTAAATAGATGCAGAACATTATAAACAGAATATGGCATTGGAAAAAGTACAGTATCAACTCCTCCAGCCTTCAGAAATATGAGCAGAAAAGGTACAAAAAAACCATTGCTACAAACTAGTAATCAACAATGTCTTGCATGAAAACTATGGCATATGATCAAGAATTAGACCAAGAAAAAATGAAAGACATGGTAACAGCATAGTGAATAACAGAAAAAGTAAATGCAAAACCAAAAAGAAACTGCAAGAAGTTATAATGTGCATGTAATATGATAAATGAAATTTAAAATAAAATAAAATGCTTAACTTGATGTTTAATCCACCAGGGTACAAATAACTGGTGACATTTTCATAAACCCAAGAATCAGCAACTTTAGGATCCTTGCTTATTTCTTCCAACATATTATTAGGAATTGCTAACATAACCTCAATATCAGTCCCTAACAAAGCTGCCATAACCCATTCATCAGCATCAAACAGTTTGAGTTTATCGAAACCATTTTCTTGAAGCATTTTAACGACGTTCTTCGGAGGAAGTTGGTGAGTTGCCATGGTTCCCCAGTTGACTCCAACTCCATAACCACATGAAGACATACTTAAGAAGAAAATAATGATGAAGAGTAATGTCATTAGATAATGATGAGTTGCATTTTCTTGTGCCATTTTTTCTAAGTTTCAAGAAAAATGAAAGAATAGAATCCAAAGAAATGGGAGTGAAAAAAGAAAATGGAAGGAAAAGAAAAGAAAAGGGAATGTGTGATTTGTGGAACAAGAATTTATAGATGTTGAGAGTTAGTTATTTTTTCTTAGTGCTTGTGTTTCAGTGCATGTCTTCACAAATAAGGTACGTAAAACAAGGACTTAAAATTGGACTTTTTTTTTCTTTCTTTTCTTTCTTTTAACAATAATAACAAAAAAAGTATTTCTTAAATGAAAAAATAAATATAAAGCAAGATTGAACAAAGATTCGTTCCTTAGTTCAGTTATAAATTATAATGCCAGGAAATGCCAGCATGTGTTTGCATTAGTGTTAAGCTCTCGTATTATCATCATCACAATTTTAATCTTAATTAGAGTAAAAGAAGTTTATGCTAGGCCACACATTACAATCGTATTTTACAACAAGTTGACTGATTGAAAGTGAATGAATGAATGATCTAAACAAAGTTAAAGTAATATGCTATTCCATTATTTCAATTATTAAATTTAAATTAATATTACAGGATAACAAATTTTGAATTTATTAGAATATTATTAAGTATTCTATAAACAACTACGAAGTTGAGTTGATTATAATGGTGCAGGGGATTTTAAACAAAAAAAATGAGAAAACTTAGATGCATATGACATATCATAGATTTTCATTTTGTGCCTTTTAACTGAAATTGTTTTGTCAAAAACAAAAACTGAAATTGTGTAGAAAAAAAACTCAAAATATAAAGCTAAACCTCAACATCGGTTGAAAGGTATCTCTCAAAGTTAGGGACTAAGATGCTTAAGATAAGTTTCAAATATTTATTTCATATCAAAATAAAAATGAAATGTCGATTTCAAAGCTACATAATAATTTTCATTCTATATTGTGGCATGGCAAGTTAAAGCGATTAAGACATGAGTAAATTTGGTTGAACCGTCCAACTTAGCATTCACATTCTTTGTCTTTTCTCTGCTAACGTACACAACTGTAGTGCCATTGCTTTCAAAGTGGAAGCTTGTAACCAAATGCATGCAAAATGGGAACACGAAAAACTTTGGTCGTAGATAATGCATTGACTCCAATTGACCAGAATTGAAGAGGGTCATGGATCGTCAAATCTGTAACTTTCCACCTTCAATTTACGTGTATCTTTTTATCATCTTATCATATCTCATTTCCATTTCCATTGTGATTGTCTTCTTTTTGCAAGTTGCAAGCATAGCTTTTTGCTTTTATTAAAGCACGTACGTTTAAAGATTGATTTTTGTATTACAAAAGAGCATTTCCCAAATATAGAAAATTGAATTGCAAAGCTTTTTTCTCACATGAGGGGATCACAAAGAGAAAATCACTGCATAAGGTATTTCTAGTTTCCTGAATTCTCTCTGTTTCATATTGACTGTCAGTTTAAAATTTGTGTACACAAATTAAAAAACAGTAAATTAATTTTTCTAAACTTTTCTTGTAATTGGAAATTTTGCTGTAAAGGTTTACTTTTTCACGACAGAATTGGAAGGAAAAAAAAAAAAACTGAAGTTACCATTATAAAAAACTTATTGAAAAAGTTTTCAAGTGGTAACTGATATGATGAAGACATAAAAATATAAATCCCAGGGCCAACATTAAAACAGACAATATCATATTATATGATTCGAAAATAAACGCAAACCTTCTGTTTTATAGTCATGTTAATATTATAGCTATTTTCAAAATATTTTCATGATATGACAAATTTGATCACCCATATATAGTCTATTTATTTTATTACGATATAATAAAATCAAACAACAAAAAGTTTTTTGCTAAAAGTGGAAATTGTGCTTCAATGCATTTATGTGGGATTCACATCTAGCAAGGCTAGCATCATTTTGTTTCATTAGGAAACTTCTTTCCGACGTAAGTTAAAGCAAGGATTAACAAATCATCCAATGTCAAAAAAACCAAAGGCAAAGACTGACCTTTGATTGGTGCTTACTACCTAGTACTACAATTAATTAAACAAGTAAACAGATAAACTGCACATAAACTACTAATCTAGTTGTAAATCATAGATAATCCACCATGTCCTGTCACTTTTTATCCTCTCTTTTAATAACACTTTACTTCTAAACCAATTAAAATTACAACATATTGAGGACACACGGTGCAACATCAAATCCATATTTATGACTGATTTTTTTTTAGTATTGATGATATATAGGAGTATGTTGCTTTTTACCGAAAGAAAGAATGTGACATATTCAAGATTACTCCACTCATTGTTTAAAAATATTACTACAAGCTAGTAGTAGTCAAATATCTATTGTATAATATTACAAATTGTATATGATAAATTTATCTATAACATAGGGAAAATAGATTTAACAAAGAAAAAGTTCATATCCAAAGGAACATGCATGACTAATTTTAGTTGATCTAAGTATCCAATTAGATCTGAAGAACAATGAAAACCTGTTAAGACACCTGAAAATAAAGGTTGAAGAATGAAGAAAAAAGGTCATTTCTCGTCAGCAGTGTCACTAAGGACAATATCATTGACTATCTTCTTCATGAATGCATGCTTCTGGCAACCTAAAGCTTAAACAAAACATTGCCTGCACAGTAAATAAACAGCAAGAGCCATAAATAAATAATTTTACATGTTCTACAAATCAACTAAAAGAATCATAAGAGTTGCTAAAGTATCTAAATAAGTATATTGAATTACTGATGATACCTTGTTTGGAGCTACATCCCTAACCCTGTGAAATTTTGAGTCTAGTATAGTAGCTTTTAAAGCAGATTCTGCTACCTGCAAGATAAAGAACAATTAACTGTCTGATGTCTGAACAAACAAACTACACAATTTATCGGTATCCAATCCATATCCAAGTAGCTGGCAAAACCCAGGTGCTTGCACAGAAGTTTTATAGTAAACGAATGCCAGAAGTTTGTAAAGTATATTTATTCTAACCATAACAGAAAAGATAAAATAATATGAAACACCGTCTCAGAATGAACTCACAGCTATTATAGATTCAGGAGTTTCAGTTGCCCTAATGAAGCAATAGCAGTGGATCAATGGTAGATTTCCTTTCCAATATTTCCTCTGGATCAGTCCCTTGAATGCATCTGACAGGGCATATACGTGTCAGATATCTACGTATATATCTTAAAAATAGCCACAAAAAAGAGAAAAATAAAACACTATTCATACATTTATACCACATTGCACTACAAAAACTAACAGTGAAAAAATTATGTCCTGAACGAATCTTGGTTTATATTATAATGGCCAGTTCTTTAAAAAATGTTAGACCTCAGAAAAAGGAAAATGGGTACATCCCTCTCACAAATTTTACTAAACCCTCGGAGTCGCCGGCTAATCCAAAAAGCAAGCAAGGAACATGTTTAAATCCTAAGAAAACAACAATCTCATCTAATGTAATAAACGACCAAATAACTTGTCAGAGAAATTAGTAACAACCAAGTCTAATGGCACTGTACCTAGAAATTGAATAGCAGATGCTGGAAGGTTCATTACTACGTGGTCAATATGTTCCCAAGTTTTTGTGGCAGATATTTCAGACCCTCTCCTTCTCTTGTTTGTGCTTCCTTTTTTGCCACCACCTTCAAGGACCTCAGTACCATGAGCCTTTCCGTTTCCTGTCAAACAAAAATAGTAGTAAGTTTTACTTTCAACCTTCGAGAGTATTATTATCAATGATATATTCATTTTTGCATGCTAGACAGAAAGTTTTTTGTCTTTTAAATCCAAAACATAGTATTAGAAGCTAAAAGAACAGGTAGCAGCCCGAGATGTTATTGTAGTTTGTAGAATACCTTCATGAGGACTGCCACAAGATCTTTTGACAGCAATTGCAGACTTGGCAGCATTCTCTGCTGAACCTTGTATATCCTCTAAACTAGTGTTAGTGCAGTCTCCTAGGTCTTTTGTATCAACTGCAAGAGGAATATTAGTGTCAAGCAACAGGTTCTCATATCACAATTATTGATACTTGCAGTTATTTATCATAAATATGTTACCAGTTAGCAACTTCTTTTCTGAATTTGGCTCAGTATTGTCTTGTATCTTGCATGTGTAACAAGTATCAGAAATGGGAACATCATTTTCTTTTTTATTCTCAGAATCTGGCACTTCCATTAGCTGGGATATGAACTTTCTAGCATCCAAGTTGTACGAACAAATTTGATCATCAACCTTATTAATTTTGGCATTAATCCTCAGATAGTGTATGCTATCTGGATTTAAATCATTTGCATAGACTAAGCATCCTTTCTGTGCGGCAGGAATTGCAAAAGGGCCTATACCAGCAAACATGTCACAAATGATTTCTCCAGCTTTGAACATTGAAACCAACCTTTTGTGTTCATGTTCCAATCTGGAATTCCAATAAACCAGACTGTAATCAAGCCTAAAAGTGGCACCATATTGCTTCACTTCTGTAATCATATCATGTTCTCCTGCTAAAACTTCAAATTCTGGAACTCGGAATTCATTTGAAATGCTTCCAACTTTATTAACAATAGTTTTGATTCTTGGGTGATTTTTCTGCATAATAGGGAAAAACATTAAAGTTACAGTTACCAGGCAAAACATGCATAAAAGAGTATGTTCAACAGTAAAATGATAGAATTTGTGAATTAATCTTGCAATGGACATTTTTGTAGCAAAGAGCATTCAAACATAAATAAACACACACATATCATTCATGATGTTTCAAACACATTATGAATGTCATAAAAAAAGTACTAAAATAAGGCAGCAGCATCAAATGGAGCTGACAGAAGCTCAGAATTAAGGCTGTTCAAAAAAAAAAACTCAAAATTAAGAGTAGAAAATAGGGTGACTAAGGTACTCATAGGTAAAGGTAGCCCCTCTGAGAATACAGCAAAAAGAAAGAAGATTGAAGAAATTCTGTGGATCCCAAATATCCGAGCCCATCGGAAACTTATCCACCTTACTCAATTTTTGCCTAACTCTCCCAGATCATTGCCTCTCCCTTCAATCCAAGGAATAAGGATTGAAGGGAGATTTCCCGCACTCCTCGTCCAATGGGCAAGTTTCCTACAACACTTTCCAGTCAAAATTCATCTCCTCCCCTCAAAGTAGTAGTTGCATTAGGTCTAACAGCATCAACGATTCTAATGACTGATTTCCAAAATTTATACAGCATTAACAAAGCCAGGTCAATAAATAAAGGTCCTAAACTCGAATCCAAAGAGGACTTTTTTTGCATATTCTGCCAATAGTTACACTTATATGCTTAACAGAAGATGATAAAATGCTGACAATTCCAAACTAAAAGCAATTAAAAAGACTGAGTTTAGTGAAGACTATCATCATTCATCGCATCTTTATATCTAGCATTAGCAATTAAACAAGACTGGTGCACCAAGCACCACCAAGTAATTGTACAGAAACATAACTTTTTGAAAAAAAGGATACAAAACTAATATTCAAACACTTAAAGTAGTCATCCTTACATCATAGATAACCTTTGCAATAACATCCTTGAAGGGAAGTAATTCATCATGCAGGTTTAAGTGGGCAATGTGACCTGTATAGGTAGGACAGATGTTAGTTCACAGTCAGTGGCTGGCTAAACAGATTCAATGGTTAACAAAATTATTAACGAATAATAGAGCATATATGTTGAATCAATGAAACCGTGTAAAACAGATTATAACAGTAATCAAAAGTGAATCCAGAATGAGTAAAATAAAACTATACAAGTCAAATACCAATACCACTAAAAAATATTAAATAACTTCTAAATACTTAACTATTGTTTCGAAAGATGAAGGCACTTCCACTCCGTTAGGCAGTATCTGTTTCAACACGTGATCTACAGACACAATTTTCCAGACAGTTGTAAATATTTGTAAGACGGAGGAAAGCATAATGTGAGAACAAATAATTAGAAAGAGAGTGTTTCTACCTAAACTGACATGTCAATATAGCAATCAAACACTAACTCAACAAAATGGAGAAATCAGGGTTCAATAACAAATAAGACCAGAAAGAAGCAATGCACTTTTATTTGTATTGGTATACCAATGCTAAGTGCCACCACATAGGTGTATGTATATTATACAGCAATTTAGCATGTAGAAAAAGATGTACATGACACAATTCATAAATTTTGAAACATGATTCCAACAAATAAATAGATGTCAGGTCATCATCCAGAAATCATGTTAAAAGACAGTTTCTTCGGTATGTTTGAAGAGAACAACGGACCCACCTGCACTCCAGTATGAATAATCTAGAATCAATGAATGGGGCAAAACATCAATCTCACACAAGTCCTTAAGCTCACCAAGCTTTTGATTTGGAATATCGGATAAATCTGAAACATACCCAAATCAATTCACAAATAAGAATGCCCGCTGAAACTACAATTCATTATAATGAAACGAAAAGAAACTCCAAAGAAGCAAAAAAATTAATACCTTGATTCTGAACTTTCTCGGAGAGTATAAGGTAACGGTTTTTGTCACAAGTTGGGTCCTCGGTGATGGGTTTAATTCGGGGCTTGTCAAGCAAGTAACTACACAATCAATCAGAGAGGAATTAAAAAAAACAAAAAAAAAAAAAAAAAAAAAAGGTGCAGCTAAAACAGTCGCATGGAAAGAACGGGGAGAGATAGAGACATACCCATTGAGGATTCGAGTAGCAACCTTGCAAAGTTGGCAGGGTATTCGAAGGGCCCAGAGTTTCAAGTGCACATCGAACTTGCTCTTGTCCAACAACATCGCCGCTATGTTTGGTTGGTGAGAAAAAAATAGAGAAGAAAAAAGAAGTGAGAAAAAGGTACAATAGAATAAAAGTTGAGAAACAGAGAAAAGAAAGTAACAAAATAGAGAATAGAGAATTAGTGGAGGTTTTTAAATGACAAAAAAAAAAAAAAAAAAAAAAAAAAAACCTATTGCATTATCATGAACTAAAACTAAATGGTGTTAGCACAATGCACCCTTAACTGCACAACTTACAAGTTTAGCGCCAGTTGAAAAAAAGACCGACTAATGTGTGTACATGATTAGAAAGGGGAAAAAAAAAAAAACTCTTAAGTGTATGTTCCACTTCTAGAGGGCCCAAAATTGATTATGGAGGTGTATAATTAATTCTGACATGTTTGGTTGCTTTCAAGTATAATTGATTTTGCCTCCATAATTATTCTACTTGAAGTTAGAATTTCCAGCTTTTGATTCTGGAAGTGATTTTTAACACAAATTTAAAGTTCGACTCACTTTTACATAATGTATCCAAACAAAAATCACTTTACTTAAACTCACATTTAGTCAAATCAATTCGTGTCAACCAAACATACGGAATGGATCGAGATAAGTTAAAAGCATAACTAATTAGCACAAATGTATTGCACCTGGGTTTCTTCGTAGAGAACACTATCTTAATCATTGATATTTAACTAGATTTGCAACGAACATAAAAAGGCCCCATGTCCATGCATAACACGGATAAAGGATATAAGAAATTAACTAACTCTTGGATTCAATCAGTAAAAGTACCATCATTCTGGACTCAAACAAAATCGAAAGAATTATATTTAGGAATTAACCTCGTTGAGTCATTTTGACAAACACCTTGTGAGTGCAAAAATACAAATATACAAGGGTTCGTTTTCCTGCACCCCCAACCTCTTCCCCGTGATATAAGAGTTCAGAGGGTCTTACCTTCAAATTGCGACGGGCTCTGAAACGAAGTGGTGGAGATGCGGCGGGCGAGCGATCAAGGTGGAGTAGCCAAGACAGTTGATTTCAGAGAGACTCTGTCTTCGTGCGTACGTGGTTCGGTTTACTTGTCTATTTTTTTTTTTTTTTTTTGCCAAATAACACTGGCCTGACCTATAATTTTTAAGTGATAGATTTAATCTCCCTTTTTAACACATAGATAAAATGTTCGCGTTTGTATAGCTCTCTCCCTATCTGAGCGATGCTCCAAACTCTTGTATGTTGGGTGGGCACATGTTAAAAAATTTAAATATAGAAAAATAGCATTGAAAATAGTGCATTTAATATTTAAAAAGTTTGAAAATTTATTTTCTCAATGTAATATTTATTATTTATTTCTTTTTTAATTCTTAACTTATATCTTTAAGGCATGAGTTAACATAATCATTTTTCTTTAAGTTGTTGGTTTTTGTATGTTGTACTCTATTTATATTGGGTTAATTTGAGTACCTTAACTTGTACTTTTTTTAATACCACTTCTTTTAATATAAATAAAATAAATAGTCTTCAAAGTGGTTTGATGGTTAGCCTCTTATTTTAATAATTTTATAAATATAAAATATGAACTGAATTGATATGTGTATTGTGAGAGATACAAAGTGGTTTGGTGGTTAGGGTGGAGGGAGTTAAGAAGTAGAACGATAAAAAAGGTCGTAGGTTCAACTCCATCGCAATAAAATTCTAATATTAACAACCAACATATTAATATTGTCATTTTCCTAAAAAAGAAAATATTACTATTGCCATTAAAAATTATGGTTATGTGAGTTTAACCCAATTGAAAGGGCATTGTTCTACATATACATGGATCAAAGTTAGAATTTCAAATTCTCGATTTACTCATTCATTTTAAAAAGGTGAATTTTTTTTATTTTTTATTTTAGATAGAAGAGATGACAAAGTCATCATAAACTCACACACGTAAAATGGAGGTACTAGGGTTCGAACCCCGGTCATGACGTCCGGCCTAACAATTTCGGCACTTTTGTCAGTTGAGCTAGGACTTATGAGACAAAAAAAAAAAAAAAGGTGAATTTCTTCTAGTGAGACTGCTTGACAAAACTCTCAATAGAATGGTCGCAATGATTAATATTTGGAGGCAGATATTAGGATCGTAATAGATATTAAAATTCTCAATATATTCAAATTGAATGACAATATCTATATCTATATTATATATAAAGAAACACCATTTCAACTCTTTTGGGTTGAATTTTTCTTTCCAAAAATACCCCCAATTTTCAATCCAAATAACAAATGTAACAAATAGATAAGAATAAATTTAAATATTAAAAAAATGTAACAAACACTTTTGAAAATTATGAGCGATATTTTTTTTATGAAATTTTGATTTTGATTAAAAGTAAAAATATAAATGTTTGTTATTTTAAGTTATAACTGAAACAAAATAAATTCAAAGACTAAACAACATTAATAATTTGAGGCAACATTCTAATGTCTCTGATCAAGCTTATCAAGGACTCATTTGATGCACTGACACTCTTCAACAACGGCTCTCAGAACTTCTCCTACATAAGGACCTGGGCAGTTGAAGAAAATACAACAATACTCTAAATTTTACAAGTGTCCTTGCTCTGTCAAAATCAAATAGGCACAAAAACATTTAGAAAAATTATTACTAACTTTCATATCTTAGAGTTTCTTAAGTTTCAGAGTCCATCTGAACTTTATTGTATTACACATCTGATTGTATATCAAGTGTAAAAAATCAACAATCCTTTATTTGATTAAGTTAGATTTTAGAAATTTCTTTCTTGTGTGATTGAGCAATATAAGTCTCTTTCTTGTGCGATTGGGGTTATTTGGATTCTGTTCTGGGTCGTATGTCTTTTCCGGTTTTGTGGAGAAAGTGGATTAAAGAGTGTGTTAGTACAGCAACAACTTCGGTGCTTGTGAATGGGAGTCCGACAGACGAGTTCCCGTTACGAAGGGGATTGCGACAAGGTGACCCTCTGTCCCCGTTTCTCGTTTTGTTGGCTGCTGAGGGCCTTAACGTTCTGATGAAATCTTTGGTTCAGGCTCAATTGTTCACTGGATTTCCTGAGCAAGCTCCATCAATATTACATTTGATCCAATTAAAAACCGGGGGCTGCCAGATGATTTACTTAATAACATGAGCATTAGGTCCTCTCATTAAAACTTTGAAGCTTTTCAGAATCATGAAATCAGTGATTGAAGGATTACATTGACTTTTGGTTAAGTTACCCGATAAAGAGTAGACGATGTAATAAGGTTGATGGCTGATTTAGGGTGAATGACTTTATCTGAAAATCTTCTTTGGTTTCTGCAAAACCAAATTGCTGAACAAATATTTGTGATAGCTGCTAGGATAACCAACTTGCATTGGGGAGACCAGCTTCTGATGCAAACTTCTAATGCTTCATTAAAAGATTGAAAGCTTAGGTTTAGATTCAATATTGAGCTTATCCAATGCCAAATATACTTAGCAAAATCACAGTTGAAAAAAAGGTGAGATGATGATTCCAAATTCTTGCCACAAAGACTGCAACATGAAGGAAGATAACATCCTCTATTGAAGATATTGTCATCAGTTGGTAGCTTGTTATGCAAGGTTCTCCAAAGGGTGAGGGTTTTGGAAGGGGGAATGGAGTTGTGCCAAATTAATTTAGCCCAACTAACATTCTGACCCCCAGGGCAGTGAAATGTGTAAGCTTCTTTAAAAGAGAGGGTGCCATCATGAGAATGTTTCCAAGAGATGCTGTCATCAGTCTGAATAATGGGAATGACTGTGTTAGCAATTAATTGGCTAAGTGCAAGATAGGCTTGTAGGATGCAAGTTGAGATATTTCAGCAAGAGTTGTAAATGTAACTGTTTAGAGTAGATTGAAGCAGGCTATGAAGATGTTGATGGATATGAAGAGTATGAACCAGAGGGTCTCCACCCAGGGGTCTGTCCAGAATTTGATGTTTGCTCCATTACCAATCTTCCATTGACAATTATCTAGAATTTCACCATACTTGTGCTTAATACTGCTCCATATAGAGGAATAAACATGATATGAGATAACTTTGTTACCTCTAATGACCCTGCTTATGAAACCTTGAGCCCAAGGAAGTTGAGAGTGAGAAAGCTCCCAGCAAAGTTTAAGATCAGCTGCTTCATTGATTTTAGAGAGATATCTAATGCCTAAACCACCTTCTTTCAATGGATAACAAGTTTTGTGCCATGCTACCGTAACTAGTTTCCTTGTGTTAACATCACCACTCCAGATAAAGTTCCTCATCCACTTTTCCAAATCTTTAATTAGAGTTGTTGGCCAAGAGTATATTGAAATACAGTGAAGAAGCAGACTTTGGATTACACTTCTAATTAATTGCACTCTTCGAGCAAAAGATAAGAGAGAAGCTTACCAGGCTGAGAGCTTTGATTTTATTTTGTCAAGAATTGGTTGAAGATAGACAGATTTTGGCTTGCCTTTGAATAAAGGATGTGAGATGGAATAGCTTGACCTCTGGTACCAGGAATAAGAGTTAGCTTTCCTTCCCTTACCAGCTTAGTGATGTGTCTACTAATGACTTCCTATGCAAGGCAAAATAAAAGAGATCCCCTTGTCTGACCCCTCTGCTACAAGAAAAGTAACCATGTTGTCTTCCATTGAAAGAGATAGATAGCTTGCTGAATTAAGGATGACTTTTAACCAGTTGCAGAATTTTGAGTTAAAACCAAATGCTTTCAACAATTTAACGAGGAAACTCTAATTGAGAGTATCAAGTGCCTTGGCAATATCAATCTTCATTGCTAGATTCCCTCCATAAGTTGTGTAAAGAATTAATAGCTTCAGATGTAAGACAGGTGCAATCCTTTATGCCTCTTCCTTTAATAAATCCTCTATGTGTCAGCGACTTTCTTAGTGACTCGTATACGTGAAAATAACAATAAAGGTTGAAGTATGGAAACCATAGTTAATGTATTATAGTAATTCTCGTCTATGATTAATTTGTTCTAATTTTCATATTAATAAAAAAAAAAATTTAACTAATTTTGCAGTCAAAGTTATTTGTCCTTGGGAAGATTTTTTTTTTTATAGAAATTAATAATTAATATATTATAAATATTATCATTTTTATGAAAACGATATTAAAAAAATTTAATATCACTACTTGATTTTTTTTTGAATGGCAAAATATATTATATATAAAAAGGATTAAATCCCAAGTATTACACCAAAAAGAAATTAAAAATACACCCAATGAAAAATCAACAACAATCAATTTTCCAACACCACCAACAAAGATAAAAAAATCAACCGAGATGATACGTTGCTTCAAACGATTAGATACGCCCACCATTCAATAATTATTGACAAACAATTATCCCGTGCAAATTGTATGCCCTAACTACACTTTTTAGTCATTTAGACAAAATTAACGCCAAACCAATAGGTATGCAATAGTTATAGTTAGGGTATATATTTTAGTTGTTCTCTTTTTATTCAAAAAGTAATAAAAAAAAAACTTATTTTAAGTTTTTTTTAAGGACAAACATTTTAAACAAAAGTATCACTGAAAAACTTAAAACAAAATTTTGCCTAATGTTCGATTGAGTCTAGTCTATAATTACATCTATCCACAAAAAATCATAAGTTTTAAGTATGATTTAATGAGAGACAATTCAATTGATTCGCGCTTTAAATTGAAAAAAATATATCTCGATTGAATCCTCACAACTTTGCTCATGTGTTTTTTACCCTTCATCTTTCTAAGATACATATCGGTGAAATGTTATAAGTATTCGCATATATGTGTGAAGTATCCTATAAATATATGGTAGTTTTTCTTTTTAAAATTGGAAAAAGTTAATTTTGATATTTTATGGATGCCCATCCACAAATATCCACGAAGTATCAATATCCGATACATATTCGTTACAAATACGTCACCATGATTAAATTATCCGAGCTTCATAGACGGTAAGTCATTTTTTCCGTCAAATGTGACTTTGGCCACATGGATCCAGCCTAGCACAAAACATCACGATCTATTTAGAGGACGTGTAAGTTTCAAAGGTCAATGAGGTTGAAATTAAAAATAGGACTAAATTGCACTAGGGAAGTTTGAGTTTTGTAATAAATTGGTTTAAGTTATTTTGGTCACTCGTAAAAGTTTGAATTTTGTAATAAATCGATCCTTTAAGTTATTTTGGTCACAGATAACATTTTCGATTTAATCCTTCTGCCATATCATCGATTTTGTAATGTTTAAAAACTAAATTGAAAACGTTTACAAAATTAAAATTAAAAGATTATGTGTGTTACGAAAATAACATTATCAACTTATTTTTGGAATAAGATGTGCCACATCTCTCTCTCGATCTTGATATACTTGTTGATGCCAATACATTATTATGAATACGAATATGACATGTACATCCTTAGAAGACATTAAACATATTTTTTAACAATGTTTTTTGACTAGAAAGATGGGAGTTTATTGCCTCTTTATTAATCCATCTTAGCTGTATGGGTAATTAGGAGATTTTACACTTGTAAATGTGGGTTTGGGCTTTGAGTTCAGTAATCAGTACTACTTGTACTTTCTCCGCTAAACTACCCGTACTTGTATAAATCTACAATTCAGCAAAGAGTGAGCTTTACAATCCTCTTTGAAATAACGGTGTTTTCCGTTTGGTGACTTTTCGACACTCCGTTCTTAACCGGTAACTCTCTCTCTCTCTCTCTCTCTCTCTCTCTCTCTCTCTCTCTCTCTCGATATACTTACTTGTAGATCTCATTATCATAACCACTTTCTCTCTCATTCATTTTCCATTCACTTTAATTTCTCTTCTTCTTATAGCTTCGCTTCAGTTCGATATTTTTTTTTTCTTTGTATTTCCCCCCAAAATTGCGTCTACTCAATTTGAACTCACCTTGACCAATTTCTAGGGTTACCGGAGCACCACAAATGAAAGCTACTATTAATCAAGCTGATGAACTCGATGCTGCTGAGGCTATGCCACCGCCTAATTCCGTATGTATCTTCTCAAACCCTTACTTTCATCAATTCAATTTCATTCTTCGACCTCAATTGCATTACACCTCATGCTGCTATGTTGTTTCTTTCGTTGCAGAAAAGGGTCAGGGTCAAAAAAGAACTAACTTTTCAAGATATGTATCAAAACCAAGACTTGTTTGATCAGGATGATGATGAGGACGATGATTGGGACCCTTCTCAGAAGCAAGCTGATGATGGAGTTGCTCAGACTGCTGTTTCCGATTCCATCCATGAAGTTTCAGAAGCCAATCCACAGCCTAATGCTGTAAGCTTCTTCTCAAATTATTGTTCATTTGTCTATTTCATTTCAATGTGTGATTGAGACCAAGGTTTAAACTGCATTGTAATTGCTTCGCGATGTTTAATATTGTGGAATATTGTGGTCTTACTGCAGTTGATGTGGTTACAATTTTGTTTGTTTATTTAAATATCGAAAACCCTTGGGTTTGCAGCCACAATCATAGTTGCGGGCCATTTTGTAAAACCTTGATTGAGACTAACAGTATTGTTTGTTTGACTGCAGAAAAGGGTTAAGGTGCAAAAGGAACTAACTTTTCAGGACCTGTATCAAAGCCAAGAGTTGTTTGACGAGGATGATGAGGAGGACGATGATTGGGACCCAACTCAGTTGCAGAAGTGTCTCGAAGTCATCAAGTGGTTCTGTAAAAATTGTACTATGGATAACCTAAACAATGATGTCTGTTGTCAAGTATGTTTGTAATTTTCCTTTACCATTGTGTATATATAGGAAATCTTATTATTTTATGGATAGTTATCAATCGTGATATATGAACTGGATTCGGTGGTGTTATTCATCTCTTTTCATTATTACGAATCATTCTTTACTTTTGCGAAAATAATTCAATGATATCTTCTATGTACAGATATGTGGGGAGCATAAAGATTCTAAAATCCTGAGCCGTGGGCATTTTGCATCTCGCTTTGCACAAGATGAAGATCCAAATGAGATCCAGCCAAGTATAAAAAGACTGAAAGGTGAATATGCATGCTTGCTAATGATTCTGTCATACACTTATAGTCGAGTCCAAATGTTTGGAACCATGTTTCGGTAATACTGTACAAGTAATATTACTTTCAACAAAGAATCTTATCAAATTGCCTTCCAAGTTTGACAATTGGTTGCCTTCATCATGGCTTTTAATTTTAAGCTGTCAGAATCGGGGATAGATATTTGTCATTAAATTTTATATGTTGTTTCATTAAAATTTATAATCACTCTGGTTGCTCGGCCTCATTTTCTTTTTCCCATAGCACTCAAGTTAAATTAGGAGAGAAAAGAAAGGACAATGAGATTTGGTACTCAACTATCAGAGGACCGGTTTCCTTGTAGACACAAACCCTTCTTTTATATGAAAACGCTGATCAAATTCCGTAAATTTTAAAAAACCCTTTGTATTTGAAGAAACCCTATTTAAAAGCATATTGTAGCCCGTGGTTGATCCTAGATGTTTAGGGCAACATTAATAAAAAGTTGAAAGATAGAATGACGATAAAGCAAAACTGAAACTGCATATAGATTCATATGACCTTTTTTTTTTTAGTATTATAGAAAACATTAATTCAAGAAAATTACAATGTATCAACATGCACAGAAGTATGCTATTCAGGTTTTTATTTGTAGGTTCTGAATGTAGAGTTGTGCATCATACGACACATAAATCAAGAGAGATCTATGTTTTTTTTTTTATCCCTTTAGCTTGTATGGAGTTATCTAAAAGAATTTTTACGGGCTGGTATCGGTATCACTTTTGTATATCCTTATGTTTATTCTTACTAAAGATATTATCATTCTCATATGGTTGTATGTGAATTTTGCTCCAGGTATCAAACTCCAAATTTATTTCAGTTTTACTCTTATTTTTGTAGATGTTGACTCACTGGAATCTGCAGCAAACAGTTCTACGGCAATTGGCTTTGATGAAAGAATGTTGTTACATGCAGAAGTATGGTTCTACTTGTTTTGTTGATTCCCTTTTTACCCCTCTTCAAAATTTGATGCTATGCCTTATTACTAGCCTACTAGCACATATAAGCATTGCCATTTTGGTCAATATCCAGTCAATAATTTCTTTATTTTCAATGAAACACCAGTGTTTTCATGTCTTTGTTTCGTATGCTTTGAAAATGTTGAACTGGAAAAGAGGAACATTCAGAACTCACCCACCCTATAATAGTAAAGTTCTACACTAGTGTATTTATGGGCAGCTCGAGGAGTTTTAGTTGGTAATATATCAAAGTAGGGCTTTTCTTTTACGAATATCTGATTCCATATATGAAAAATGTAGTTCTACTCCGTTCGTATTTATAGCCAGTTGTAAATATCAACCCTACTTTTTTTTTAATACTATCAACTAATTTCCATTTTAAACATACTCAAAGGAGCATGTTTTGTATGTACTATCTTTTAAATTTGTATATTAATTGTTTTGTAGTAAATTTTAAGTGTTTCAAGATTATACCACTTTTGCTGTAAATTTTAATCATTCTGACATTTTTTTATGAGCTTAATCATTCTGACATGTTTCTGTACGTGTTTCAAAATTACTTTTATTATAACTTTTGACTGACTATCGACCCGGGTCTTGTCATAACCTGTGTATGGATACCATCTGCTATGCCACCATGTTCCGTTTTCCCCCATCTTTTCTAAATAAAAAAAGCTCGTTAGCATGGTCCATGACCTATGTTGCACACCACAACAGTTTCATTACTGTAGCATTGAATTTTGATGTATCACTATCCCATGCATGCACTATGATGATCTGTATTTTTCTTTGCTAGGAATTTCATGCCTGTCTATCTGATAATATATTTTCTGGTGGTTGTTGGTTTGAGTAGGTTGAAATGAAATCACGTCCACACCCCGAAAGGCCAGATCGACTTCGAGCAATTGCTGCTAGTCTTGCCAGAGCTGGTATTTATCTATCCAATATTTTCTATTATCCTTCATTTTTTTGGGCTATCGATATTTACCACTTAGCCTTACTACTGATTTCCTTTCAATTTTCATTTGTCTTCGATAAATAGTCATACTGACCAAGTGCATTAATTGTCAAATTTGAGTCACATAGGTATATTTCCAGGAAGATGCCATTCAATTCCTGCTAGAGAAATCACTCAAGAAGAACTGATGATGGTAATTGCCTTCACTATACTTTGTATAAATATGTGCCGTGCACACACATTTCCACCTATTTAATAGCTTTTTTACCGAGAGATCCCCAAACAAATAAATGTAGGTCAATTGCTGGACATACTTGCCAATGATATTTACGGGATGCTGTTTTTGGAGGCAAAACTGATCTGTTTCCTTAATTTAAATGTTATATGTTATAAAACATGAATGGATCATGCTCTTTTTTATTAAACACCAACAATCACGGTTTTAGTATTGGTTATTCATCCAGTTCAAAAATATCTATGGAATAAATTTTTGTCATCCTTTTTCTAATCATAGATCTGAAAGGTAACCGTTGGACCATCACACAATTCTAACCATTTAAGATATTGGAATTGAAGGTTCATTCTTCGGAGCATATTGAATCTGTGGAAGTTACAAGCAAGTTAATGTCTAGGTGCGTTAATCTGTTTCTTTCTTGTGGTCTGTCACTCTGTTATATTTTGTTTCTTCTTCCTTTTTTTTTCCTTTTGCATAGACAATATTGATTTTAATACAACTTGTATTCTGGCCGGTCCTCTTTACTGGATTTCATTAAATGCTTCAGTTTAAAAATATTAATACCTCTTGCTTTACATTGGCAGTAAATCTTTATCATGAGTAATGACCTTTATGATTTCAGTTATTTTACTTCCGACACATACGCCAATGAGCATTCAGCATGTGCTGCTAGGTTGGCAGCTGGGTTATGTGCCGATCTAGCATCGGCAGTTGTTTCTGGGCGTGCCAAAAATGGATTTGCTTTGGTACGAATCATCGAGTTGCCGTTGATAACTTTGATTAGAATTTGAACGATTTAAGGTTTGCTGTAGTTAATGCTTGTTCCTCACTAAAATCAGGTTAGACCTCCTGGTCATCATGCCGGTGTAAAAGATGTGATGGGGTTTTGCCTTCACAATAATGCCGCAGTGGCAGCATTGGCAGCTCAGGCTGCAGGGGCTAGGAAGGTGCTAATTTTAGATTGGGTAATGTCTTCACTCATCTATCTCTAAAACTAGGCGATTTTCCTGAAGGTAGTGTTGACTAAGACATTCAATATGTTATTCAAGTATTAGTTGATTGTACTCCCTGATCATTGCAGGATGTTCATCACGGAAATGGCACACAGGAAATATTTGAGCAAAACAAATCAGTGAGCTGGATTTAATTATTTATTATTCTGCTCTCCTTACTTTTACCAATTTACACGCACCTAAAGTCAGTAAGGAAGGAGTAAGTTAGCAACCTACACCCACTTGGTTTTTACTAAAAAACCAACTTTCACTGTAGTAATCACTTGAAATTAAAGGATAGCTGTCAATTTCACTTTAGTTTTTTAAAAACCTTAACTCCCTGAAACAGAACTATAATTCGGTACACCCAGGATTGAGAATTGACTTTGTAATATTTTTTTTTAACTTTGAATCTTCTATGTGAATGTTTTTTTTGTTTTGCATAACAAAACAAGAGGCTTAAGTGCTTTTCCAGTCTATTGTATTTTTTATTGGTTCAATAGTAATATATTTACTAGCTATGAAAACAAAGAAGAGGCTTTTAGTGGCTTTATCAAGAAAAGAAAAATAAGCAAGGAAAACTTAGTAACCTTAATTCAACAACGGTAGATAGAATGTGTTATACCTGGGATAATGGTAATGGTAGATAGAACAAACAACATTGTTATAGCTAAAAATGGTTACATGATATTTTGAACTATTATTATTTTTTTAATTAATTAATTAAACTTACAATACTACCCTTCTGTTTAAAATTGGTTTGAATAATGGCAAATGAGTTTTTTGGTAAAAAAACAAGTGGGTGTAACTCATTAACTTACTCCTGAGTGTGTTTAGGATGGGTGTAAATTAGCAGCCCCTTTATTCAATGTTTTCCACATTGGTGTTTTTTTAATTTTTTTGAATTCGTTTCGCTGTAGCATTTTATGAGCTATGGCATTTCGTCACCATTTTAATGATGCTTATGAGTATTATCTATTTTGTAGGTCTTGTATATATCATTGCATAGACATGAGGATGGAACATTTTATCCCGGTACTGGAGGTGCTCATGAGGTATTTGATTGCAGACAAATTTTCAAATTAAACTGCTGGTGCTGGCCAACTCAGCCAAGCACATTTTGGTCTGGTATTAGTGGAAATATTTTTATGGGTGTTTTTCTTAAAGAAACTAAAAACAGGTAGAGATAAAAATTTCATCGAGGAATTTAGCTCGGGTTATGCTGACAAAAAGGGCAGGGTTATGCTTTAGTTTTGTCCTGTATATACAATTTAAGAGTTTCATGGACAGGAATTTGCAAATAGAGTTCAGTATTATGTGTAAACTACTTGAAGATATGTATATACTTTTTTCTGAGTTGCTTACTTTTGGAAATTTCGCCTTCATTGCGGTCCGCCCCTAAGCCGCCTAATTGCGGCATTTGGGTTGCCTTCATTGCAGCCTTCAACACGTTCATTGGATTGGGTTTTAAGGGTGGATTTAGTCCCACTTAGAGACATGTCTTGTGTAGTGTTTATAAAGCTTAGACAACATCACTTTACAAGCCGGTTTTGTAAGGACGAGTTAGGCTCAATATAAAATCTGAGACTTACTATTCAAGATTCAAACTTATGTCCCGATGATGGTTTAGTTATTGACTTATTTCCATGTGCTTTTGGTCAAATGGGTATTAATTTGTTTTTTCTATCTTGCTATTATGCAATTTGGTTGCTGTACTTCTATCTTGGGTGTAGAAGGGATGCTGTCCATCATTTTTAAATTCTGAGAATTGAGAGTACTCCTAAGTTCATTTTTGTCTTTTCAGGTTGGTTATATGGGTGCAGAAGGTTACTGTGTGAATATTCCATGGAGTCGAGGTGGTGTTGGTGATAATGATTACATTTTTGCATTTCAGAATGTTGTACTTCCTATAGGTTAGTATTTATTGGGGCCTATTGAAGTTTATTTTATTCCTAGTCCTAAAATATGTTGATCAATAATTTCAGAACCATGCCTTTTAGGAAGAGTAAATGATTAATCAAAACAACTTCAAGATCAGACATTTTGTTTTTCCTCAATTACCTGGGAACACATAAAACAGATCTTCTCACGATTATAACATCAGTTGTTGAAATCAAAATGTGAATATCTAAGAAGAGGAGTAAATAATAAAATAATCTTAACTTTGGGGGGACTGAAATAATCACAAGTCACAGCCAAATATGTTTGACTTTTGTGAGGTAAAAGTGATCATAGAAAGGTAAAATTGATTTTTTTCCAAGATCAGTTGAGACTTGCATAGGGATATAGCATTGTTGTAGCTTTTTGATCCAGACTTCCTCTTATGATCTCAATAAAAGTAATATCACAGTCAATGTACCAGAACCTATTTGCTAAGGAATTTAACAACATGCAAACTGTTTGTCAAAAGAAAATCATAGTCTAATATAATATGCCTGATGTACTTCCCAGGAAGATTGATTGATTGGCAGCTGGCATCAATTCCAAAATTACATGAATGAAAAATCTCGGAATATTGGATTACACCGTGTTTTTTTTATCTTAAAGAGTGCCTTTGTTTCATATAATTGTCTATTCTCCCTTTTGGTTGTATTTTTAAAAATAGGCAATATTCTCTGCTTGAAACATTGACATTGAATGGTATTCCTTTTCAGCTTCTGAATTCGCTCCAGATTTTACCATAATATCAGCAGGATTTGATGCTGCTAGAGGTGATCCCCTTGGAGGTTGTGATGTAAGAATTTTAACTCGATCTTCATCTTTTTGTTGGCCTTCTTGTAATCATTTTACTAAAATAAAATCATCGACAGGACTATGCAATAAGTTACATCTACTAGACTTTTTGACCCGTGCGATGCCCGGGTCTATTCGAAAACACAAAAATTTAATAGAGAAATAATATTGAAATTAGGATTGTCCTTAAATGCCTATAAAGGTATTTGGATCTTATCAAAACTTTTATTTTATTTTTAACAAATTTGAAACAAAATTCATTAAAATTATTTTCATATTTGACAACAAAGTAAAAAAAAATGTAGACTTAAATTTTTTTTTGACGAAGTGGTAGAACTTTAACTTAAAAATTATCTTACTTTTATCCAAATAAATTACTTTGAAGAATCAAATACTTATCCGGTATTATTTATAAAAGACATTTAAATCAACAAAAATTGATATATTTAGTCTAAATTTTGAATCAGTCACACAAACTTTTGTTGACTCAAAATGTCTTTCATAAATATGACCCAATGGAATAGTAAACTTTAATATTGTCAAAAACAAAAGTCGACCTTTTTATAATTTTTTTGAATTTCGACTTTATTATTATAACTTACTCAGCTCAATTGTCACCGAATATCTACAAAAACTAAAATATAATTTTTTTAAAGAAAAAACAAAAATGAGTCAAATTGTCTACTGTAATATATATTTGCATTGAAATCCAAATAAAGTATTCTTTTGAGGACCAAGTAAATTGGATATTTGTTATATTTAAAAAAGTGTTAGCAATCCCTTCAAAAAGAGAAGTGTTAGCAAATCAATAATGGGGTTAGTATGGAGCATGTACCAAACATATATTAGACCTTCTTTTTACATGATTAATTTTTAATTAGCTAAGTACCAATGTAGATGCGAAGAAATGATAGTTATGTTCTCAATTTGATGACAATTAAACTGTTGGGAAGAGGAAAATTCAAATTCAAAATTGGTAGATAAAAGGTCACCAAAGAATAGGGGAAAATGACCTTTAATACCGCATTAAATGCACTCATGAGACTTGTTAAGGAAGCTAGGTAAAGTGTTTAGGAGGGAAATGAAGCTTATGATTAGGGTTAAGCAAAAGCTTAACCTAATAAGCTTTTATAATAAGAAGATCCACCATATAAAGAACCTAATCTCCTGTTTGATTTTTTTTTTTAATGACAAATCTTCTGCTTAGTTTTATCGAGGATTAAAAAATTCACCATACTTAAAAATTGAAATAACTTAATTTGTTAGCATTCTATTGGGCTTAAATCGAGTTTTTCATCTATTATGCAGATTACTCCCTCTGGCTATGCACAGATGACGCACATGTTGAATGCCCTTTCTGGTGGAAAAATGCTTGTTATTCTTGAGGGGGGGTTTGTGGCTCATACCTTTCAACTGTTTAGTATTCTATTAACCTCTAGATTTTGCTTCAAGTTGATCTAAATACATTTTATTGCAGCTATAATCTTCGTTCCATATCATCTTCTGCAACTTCAGTAATCAAGGTGAATTCTTCTGCCGTTCATTATCTATGGTGATATCCCTGCTTGGGTGTGCCTCTTTCATTTATTTTGTTTTACCCCTTCTATAATACTGGTGTAATTGACCAGTCATTTAGATTTTTCATGTATATATTCAATTTTTTGCATGACTGTGACTTGTGAGAATAATAAATCAGAGCTATTTTTCTTGTCGATAATTTTTGGTTTCTGACTGGGGTTCTATTGGAACAGGTATTACTGGGTGAGAGTCCTGTATGTGAACTGGAAAATAGTTTCCCTACCAAATCTGGCCTCCAAACTGTTTTCGAAGTCCTCGACATTCAAAATAATTTTTGGCCTTCCTTGAAACCTATCTTTAAAAATGTGATGTCACTTTGGGAAATGCAATGTCTTGGGAAAAAAGGTGAGGAACTGTCTTGATTTGTATTTGTTAAATTTTGCCATCTTATTTCTTTCTGTAATTGTTTTATTTTGATATATTTGACCTTGGGTTGGAATGGTGGGATTACCTGTGGGTAGGGGATTGCTTTTTTGTGTATTTTTTTTTTTTTTTTTTTTACAGATTTTTTTTTGTTTTGAAGAAACTAAATTAGCTTACCCAAATTGGCACCGGGAAGAATCGAACCTGATACCTTGAGGAGGAGCACACTCCCAGGTCCCAAGCCGTATTGGCCAACCCAAGTGGGTCATAATTTTTGTTTTTTGTTTTTGATGATTGTCGGTGGGGGAAATTTTGTTCTCATCCCCCGCTTTTAAAAAATTCTGTGCACCCTTGCAGTAGAGATTAGAATTAGGACTTTTGGTGAAGCTCTGAAGTACTACCTAATTACAATTATGATTTTTTTTTTAGGCAAACAGACAAAAAAGAGACGCCGAATTTTGGCACCAATGTGGTGGAGGTGGAGTCGCAGAAGTTTCTTATTCCATATGCTGAACGGCCATCGTCGTGTAAAATCAAAATGACTTTGCTGAGCTGAATTTGAAGTACAGGAATACCTATTAGTTATCAGCATTTTGTATATTCCATCCATCTTGATTCCAGACAAATATATTTTTTGGTTGACCTTGTAAGTGCGGAGGTTGGCACAGGAATTGGGAGTATTTTAGAAGCTGCTAAGATAGGAATATGATAAATTAATCATCTTTGTACTTGTTAATTGAAAAGCAAATTGACATTAGAAACACCGCCTTTCAATTTAATGCATGCAAAATTTTCCATTCTTGAATTGGGTTTAAATGTTAACATGTCAAGCGTAACCTCTTGTTGGCAACAAAAAGTTGTTTTAATAGGGCTCTGTTTGTATATTTGAGTTTATCTATTAAGATAAACGCTTGCGAGATTTTTTGGTATAACTTGTGAAACAGCCGATGACATGGTTATAAGCTGATTTCCTTAAGCTCTCTAAGATAGCTTATGAAAGCAGTCTATAGCATGTATTAAAACAATTAAGTTTAAATATAAGTGTTTGTCATGATAAATGCTAATGCTATAAGTCGTAAATTAAGTTATTTATCCATACATGGCCTAATTATACATAGGCCATGAATTGGCTTACAACTTTCCTGAGTCGTGATGACCCAGAAACAAGGAAGCTGGACCTGAAGGTTCCAGTTAAGTTTTGACATTTGACAACAAAAATAGCTAAGTTTAGACTTTTTGCAAAGTGCATTCACTGAATGCCATTCACTAATGCTTCTAATAATTGTGTAAAATTAAGTGGATTTGTCTTGGATCCTGGTGGGAGTAATCCAACATCCAATCTGCTATGTCTACTATTATGAAGCAGCTTAGAAGATAGAATGGAAGCAAACAAGTAGATACCTGCCATCCATTAGACAAAAAAAAAAGAGCTTTACTGAGCTATATATGGATCTTGCCTGAAATAATTTAGAGCTAGCCACATTCCTTGCATGAGATGCAATTGTCAGAAGATGGAGATGAAAGTGAGTGTAGGAAGAATACATGGACATAGCTGTTGTCCCCAGTCAGTCCATCTCTCACTTTTTCTCTTGCATAATTAAAAAATCTACGTATGTTTTGTTTAACTCAACTTGAATTTGAGTAAGCAAGTTTTGTATGCCTACTAAATTCAATGTATTTGTGTTGTCTGCATGAATTTATGGACTTTTGTTCGAATTTTTAGACAAGTGGCATTTAAATTCATTATGATAAATGCCGATTTTGGAAAAAACAGCCTTTATAAATCCATAGTGATAGATTCAATTAATCATGTTAAGATTTTTCATGTTACTGACGTATCTAATGATGCCCTTTTCAATAATAGTTTTAAGTCTTGATTTCCTATAAATAACAGGACACGTATCATAGCTTTAGATACAGGCTTTAAATTTAGTGATGTTTATGGAAAATAACAAGTTATTTTTACACAACTTTCATAAAGGCACTCAACAACAACCACTAGACCCCTCTTGCAAAATGCAAATAACTTTTGATTATGTAAAATCCGCCGCTCAATTCATTATTAACTTGTCTCTAATTTGCATGTATTTGGGTTGGTCGTATAATTTATTTATGTTCAAAATATTTTTCCTTTTTAAATTGTATAATCTCCTTAGAAAATGATTAATTAAATTTCTGTTTGTCTAACTTTTTTAGTATAGTAGTGCTTCTCGAGAGAAAATGAATGGAATAATAAAAAGTTAACCTTACAATGGCAGTATTTATATTGTTGGTTAGTTCAATTATGGTAGT
This sequence comes from Medicago truncatula, assembly GCF_003473485.1. Classification (NCBI taxonomy): domain Eukaryota; kingdom Viridiplantae; phylum Streptophyta; class Magnoliopsida; order Fabales; family Fabaceae; genus Medicago; species Medicago truncatula. The sequence goes on along the minus strand of NC_053045.1, from coordinate 54,437,764 downwards.
TATATATAAGTACCGTTTGGATCTGCTATAACTTAGTTTGCTATGTTTGCTCATCAATACTTGTCATGAGAATTTTGAATGATTTTGCAAATTAGTATCATAGGACTTGAACATATATCCAAAATTAGTCTAACTCATCCCAAAAACTTGAATGGGTTGGGGAGTGTCCAAAACACCAAGCATATATGTATTTCAATGCTACAAAAAGAACTATTTATTAGCATCTCTAGGAGACTAGGACCCTGAAATGGTGAAAATTCTCAAATAAAAGGGACATGACATGATCATAATCTTGGCAACAAAGAGAAGTTCATTACTTTCCTTGGAATTTAATATAATCATATCTATGTACATATACACCAAGACCCACCACCTAATAAGGAAATCTACTAAATCAACTAAAACATAGTGTATACTTAGTTTTAGTACCATTATTGAATTCCTCAAATTCTTTTTGAGTAAATTAACTAGAGCAAATTTAGCATAGCAAAGTTGTGACTTAACTTTCCACATAAAAGAGGATTTTTCTTTAAATCCTCATTAAAACTAACAACAAATAAAAGAAAGAGGAGTTGAGCCAACATTGGTTGGTTCAGTTGGTAAGAATTCAACCTAAATCTCACAAGAATCTAACTTTGAATTCCGCTGTCGATGTGAGAATCTCATTGGTGTTAAATATGTAAGTACCTCTGTCACTACACTCTGAGTCTTGAGACTTTCCCCAACCCTGATGAGCCTCCAAAATCCAACTCTCCTAAACTTTATTTTCGACAAAAAAAAAAGAAAAAAAAGAAAGAGGAGTTATCATTGGTGCATTGTTGGAGGTGCCATAGGGTAAGCAAGAGGTACAACATAAGGTGGATGATGATGAGGATGATGTGGAAGCATAACAGGTGTCCCAACTGCAGATGCCATATGAGCAGGAGGAGCAACAAAAGGATGTCCAACTGGTGCTCCATACATTCCTAAACCACCAGGAGGATGATGAGGCTGAACTCTATGCTTCATTGATTGTCCTAAACCCATTGTATTTGAAGGGAGTGTGTTACCATGTTGACCTGTTATTGGTGCTTGATGATTACTAGCAACATCTCCATTGTTAACACTAGTAATATCATGGATACTAGACCTTCTTCTATCTCTATTCATTGAATTCAACCTAATGAAATACTTTTGTGCATGACTTGCTACTTGTGTTGGTGTCCTAGATATCACAAAATTCCTTGATATGCTCCTCCAATCTCCTTTTCCAAATTTGTCTAAACCAAGTAAAAATAACCTGAAAAAAAGAAACAAATTAAAAAACTTGTTACTTAATTAACCATGTTAATTAATTACCTTGAATTGAAATGTATGCTTGTTGAAATTTAGTACATCTAGCTCATATAGCTAATGAAATATATTTGTGCAAAGACAAACAGATAGATAGATAGACGAGAGATCGATGAACAATTATATGAAGGATTGAATTCAAGAATTGTAAATGTAATTAGAAAGTACCTATGCTCTTCTTCTGTCCATGGAATTCCTTTTCTCCTTTCTTGTTCTGATGATGATGATGACCTTGACAATCCACCTTTACCACTACTATGGTGGGTGGAGTCATGTCCTAAACCAGAAAACCCACTTCCAAAATTACAACTTGATCTTTTATCTGAACTTGTGGTGGCCTTGGAAGAATCTTTGTTTGAAGAATTAATAGTTTCTAATTCATTAGCATAATTTGGCAATGATACATGACCTTCCTCAATTGCACTAACATCATCTACCAATACTTGGTAATGTTGTTTCACTTGTTCCATACTTTTGTTGGGGACAGATGAAGCAATCTTTTCCCATTGTTCTTTTGAATCTTCTTTTTCAATCCAATGCATGGCTATAGCATTCTCAAATGCTTTTTCTTCTTCATAGCTCCAAATGGCTCCACTTGATGACATGTTGGCTCTTGGTTGGATTTCTTTGGAATTATGGTTCAAAGTTTAGAGAATGAAAATGGTGAAATTAATTGAAGATGGGTGAGTGTGTGTGTAATGTAAGTCTTTTTGTGAGTGGAATTTGTCTCTACATGACATGGTAGTATAGAGGGTGCGCAGGATAAGGGGAAGAATCAATTTTGAGAGGACCACACAATGAAATTTAAGGGAAGTGTTATTTGTCATGTTGGTTCATGTAACATTTTTGTTTCACCCTCAGTTACACCGACCAAATTGTCGGTATTTTGCTTTCTTAACCATGATTATTGTCGTAAAGAAAAACCGTCGAGATTAATGAGAAATCATAGGTATCTTTTTGAGGGATATTTGGATTAGATGTAATTGAATTTCAAAATATAATCCATTTATTCGTATATTTTTATAGTTTACAAATATGTGGCTGATCCGGTTAGTAAATGACTCGGACAAGTGACTAGTGTTAAAATATTTGTTGGAGTTTGCTGTAATAACTTGATAAACACATGATGAAGATAAATATGATCAAGAGTGCACATAAGTTTTAAAGTGTATGTGGGACACATTAACCTTGAAGTTCGATTTGCTCTTATCAGCTGTGTCAACCGAATGCAAAATGGCATATTGGCGAATCCTCTTTAGGATACTTTGAAATCTTTGATGTGACTTGCAAATTGACACCAGAGAAAAGAAATAATGAGTTAATGTTATTTTCGAAAGAATTTCGACTCACAAGAATGTGATTTTGTGTCTATATATAGAAAAACTTATGTCCTCTTGTGAAGAGAAACAACTCTTTAGAAGAGTTTGTTCATGAGTGGTTTTACCATTTCAATGGTGAAGCATTATACCCTTTTGTTAAAAGGTCTTTTTTAACCAATGCAATTTTCCAAATTTATATTTTGAAAATCACTCTCATAAATAGTTAGATGTTCAATCTCTAACTATTGCGTTTGGAGAAAAACATAATTGAAATGGAAGAATCTACTTTGTTTGTCCAATAATTTTTCGATAAATATTAGTAGTTAATGCCAAACAAGATGGCGGATACTTCATATCTTCAATAAAAAATATATATCTTTGATAGTTTAAGAGTTTTGCACATACATGAAGAAAAAAGTCATTTCAATATCATACATTTATGCCAAAATATATCCTTATATTTATCATTTATCATGAATATAATACAAATTCTCATTTTTTAAATGCAAAGACTATAATCTATAAATATACTCCACAACAAATAAATTTAACAAAAATAAACAATCTCAATTATATCAAAGGTATGATTATAAAACAAAGGTAAGTTGTACATTGAAATTCTAGAACACTCGTTGTTCTGAAATAAAATAAAAATGTTAAAAACAAGTTTTTTAAACGGAGTACATGTTTTTTCTATTCAATCAAGAGGTGATATAAAAACGACATGATTTCATATCAGATGAGGGGGGGTTAAGAAGTATAGTGATAAAGAGATCGATGATTCGATCATATCTTTTAGAAAAAGCCAATGCCACTATATTTGTCTAAGGAAAAAAAAAACTTTTAGAATCATGATTAGACCATGATCCAACATCTAACATCTATGGCAGTCCATGATCCAACAACCAACATCTATGGAATTGAAAGTACTCTTGACTATGTACAATTTGTATCCAACATTTTCCACATGAATATTTTTAATCAACCAATGTATCCACGTGCCCAACTACAAATATTAATATTTGAAATAATCGAGATTCATCTAAACAATTGATTTAATCAAACATATGTTTTTCGTACAAACCAATTAAAAATCAAACCCTATGTTAAATAGTTATTAATATCATTTAGGTGCCATACAATGTTGGTCCACACATGAACATTGATAATTTCTATAATAAATCAAAATTTAATCACTTTTTACCGCGTGTATTATGTTCTGTTATTAAATATCTTATGTGCTAAATTTATCAAACAAAAAAAGACGATAAATAGTTATTTTTTGAGAGTGAAAATGACGAGAAATAGTTAATCCTATTAATATGCTCATTTTACATTTGTTGGAATAAAAATTATTCAAACATGTTTACCAAATCGTATCATGTATCATGTATGTATACAGTTTGTTTAGGGAGTGAAGGGTCCGATTAAAAATACTCTTTTAGAAAATAATGTTAGAGCATATGCCTTTTTTTATTATACCAAGAAATTAATAAAGTTTTTTACTCAATTATCTCAAAAAAAATTGTATAAGAATGGTTAAAAACTTTGGATACATAATTTCTGAATAAGTTCATAAATAGTAGGGCCAGTAGAATTTCTTTTCCATATCGAATGGAATCTCGACCATGCTAATGAATAGACCACTGTTGACAAAGACAACTTCATTAAGGTATGCCTTCTTTTTCAATCACTTGATATTAATTGATTTTAAGTGCTACCTGTGATTTGCCAACACTACTCAAACTTTTTTATTTTTATTTTTTATCACTGGTAACTCCTAATTAAGTTGTGGAGTAAAAAAGAAAACAAGAATTTTTGATTAAATTATTTGTCTATCATAAGTTAAATTGAAGAAGATATATATGATAACATGATGGCCTGAACAAATAATTCACAAAATACAAAGCACATATGCCCCCACTTTCAATAAAAATATATACAGTATTTGTCTTGTTAAGAAAGCCAAACAGGAAAGTGGACGTGGCCAATTTTCCACGTCTTCTCTAAGATGATATCAACCACATTTCTGAATTTCCCTTTTTTCCCAAGGAGGAACCTTCTCATTCACACTATGAAAATAAAATAATACTATCCAAATCTACACTCTTATTATGTCAAGTGAATACATTGTTCACATCAAAAACAGTATAGATATCGATATACATATTAATATAATAAGGTCAAGTTGTACCATATGTCCATAACAATGGAAACTTCTATAATACTATATATACTCACTCTTTCTTCTCTATCCACTTTCTATTTTGTTTTCATACAATTACTTTTAACCGAAATTGTATTCACCTCAAGGTTATTTTAAATAACACAGTTTTTTTTTTATAAAAATAAAACACTCATTAGTATGTTTACAAAATAGAGAAATGTATGCATGTGATATTTGCATGTATTTTTTTGATGGACTAAATGATATATAGATATTTTAAGAGATGTGATATGTTTTTTAATGCTCGAACGAAAAACTACATATTTGTATCACGAGATAGTTTCTACATTCTCATTACAACATATGTAATGTATATATACTGTATGTATAGAAGTTAGAAGTGACATTTACATATACGTCCAAAACCGGCACAATTTTATCATCAAGTAATAACAAACATTTCCTAGTGAGATTAAGACCCTATTGATGCCTACCATATAACTACTACTTCAATACAAACTCGTTTTGGGGACAAGATAGAGCACAAATTTTGGATTATTAATCCACTACACTCGTAGAAGTTAGTCCTAGTACCACACATTGTTTTGAGAGGGAGAACTCATACTCATAATTAATTATGTATATGGAGATGTCAAAAAAATATAGTATATCCAATTTCATTATAGTTTGTTAGCGAAACTAAAAAGTGAATTTTTTTGATAGAAGTTGGAAAAAATAATACTTACATCACTCTAGATTTAAATATTTCACCTTTTTTATGAACAAATTCGTAAATCAGTCCCATATAAATAGTTCGATTTGAGGTAGCACTTGAGTGACATTGTGGTTGGTGATATTGGTGACATTGACCAACCACAATGTCACAACTGTACAAAAAAACTTTATGAAAGAGAGGAGAAAACCATTTGTGACATTGTGGTCGATCAATGTCACCAACCACAATGTCCTCGTTTTGTGAGTTAAAAAATTAGGTAGTAAGTGGTCAATTAAAACCCTAAAAATTACCGGTAACTGAATTTAGCAACATTTTTCTTGAATAAAAAATCTGAGTCCTAATATGCAATGGTCACGCCATATAATAGCACCAAAATGTAGCTATTCAAGTGATGGAGTGACAAGTGGTGCCATGGTTGACGCATGTCATAAACATAATAAAAAAAATAAAAATCATTTTTGTCCTCTTTCTTCATAGACTCGACTCAAGTGTTTCAAAAAGGTACCTCAATAATTGAATGTGGGAAATTTTAATTTTAAAGATATGCCCTCAAGTTTTACTTCACATAAGATTGACCGAACTAATATGTACTCCCCTCATTAAAATCACGACACAATACATGATATTGTATATGTTCTTTGTCTTATACTAATTTTACTTTAAACATTAGTGGAAGAAGGCTTATACTAATTTTTATCAACAAAAAAAAAAAAAGCTTATACAAGCCTTCTTCACGTGATGATTTACCTTAATTGGCTATTAGAAATAATCATGTTCAAATTTCTTTCAGACAATAGATATGGATACATCTCCCAGCAATGGGAATCCAAGAACTGTAAAAAACCTAAAACAACGTAGGATCTTGCCATCTTAAATACAAGGTTCAAGTATCCACTGGACTTTCTGGGAAGAGGTAAAATACATGTCTTTGTAGTTCTTCGTATACATGTCTTCTTAGTTTCCAGATTATAACCGGTTCTACTCTCGGCTTCGTTAAAATGCACACCTTCAGGGGGAAACGTGCAATTAATGTGACTTGCTCGTGTTCAAAGAAAAAAAACGTGGTTGATAGATGAGACCCCGCTAAATATCGCCAACCAAATTTTTAAATGGAGATTAATCATCAGCAAAATTAGTGGATACTTCGCATTAATAACATGGTTGGCAAAAAATTTAACCAGGCTTACATCTCAGAATAAAAGTTAAAAACATTCTCAGATAGCCATCCAATTCTTCTAAAAATAGTTTCATTTGAGCGAGCGTGCGTTAAGAATTGAAGCCAAGCTTTTACACATGATTGACCCGGAAAAAAAAGGTTGGGCAGATCACTATTCATTACATTGATTGCAATCATTTATAAACACTCTAAATATCTATTATATATACAAATTAGTTAAAGCAAAGCAAAATCAAATTCAAAATCCAAAGTAACCAACTGGTTTCTCTATTCTTCCTACCCCTTTGTTGTGTATTAGACAATGTATAAGTTGGCGAATAATTAACGTGACAACAAAAACTGTAGCAAGTATTCACCATTTCACCTTGTTATATGTAACATTTTCTCAGTTTCCTTTGGTCACACTGTCTTCTATGGTCTTGTTGTATATAAAAAAAGTTGGTCAAGTTAACGCTTAGACATCATATACAGGCAAGCGCTCTGCAATGTAGTTGCGGCAAATTGGGCACGCTTTACACTTCTCCGAGCAGAAGCTGCAGTTCATCCATGCAAAGAAATTAGCATAAGGACAAGCTATGAATGAAACGTAACCAGTTGTATCATTGAATACCAAATATTTTTATGTTATTCTTACTTGCAAAGGACACGATGTCTACATGGGAGTAATACAACGCTAATCTCTCCCTCGAAACAAATTCGGCACAGCACTTTCTCCTGGTAAGAACAAGAAATGAAACATATAGGTTGGCCAAATGAAACTTGATAATGAATCTAAATAGAGAAATTACTATAACATAAAACAAGAGCACGTCACTAAGATTTTGTTTAGGACACTGATCACTAAGATTTAGTCTCAGAGACTTTGTCCATGAGGTGTTGACTTAATAGTAAGAGCTTGATCTTGTGATCTCAAGGGACAAAGTTCAAATCCCCTTGGAGACAGTTGTAAAATGGCTGTTAGTGATTGATGATATACCATATGCGAATGATTCCATTCATCTTGTTAGGATCTTAAATAGTATTGACCCTTGCTGATGTGGATGATTCTTCACACATCATATATGAGACTTTGAAAATTATGTAGTACAAACTACAAACAAAACGATTAAAAGAACTTGTAGAAGTTATTAATTTTTACATTTTTAAGTCTTTCATATTCCTGTTGGCTGTATTTTGTAATTTCTGTCTGCTCGCCAAGAGCTGCCTGGAGTCTCCATACCTGACATTGCACAAAATTTAAGTACGCCAATGATGGAAATATTTGTGATGAACTAAACATATGCAAGATATTCAAATCATAATACTATAAACGTCCATATACATGAATAGAATCCACCATAAACTGATCTATTGATTGTAGGAACTGTCATTACCTCCTCAGCAAGATCCCTTTTAGGCATTTTCTTAACAATCTCAGGAGGGTAACCACTGAATGTATTATACCTGTGCAGTGACAAGTCAAATGTTCAAAGAACATTAGAATTAACTGCTATGTGAACATATTTAGAAGGAAAAAAAATTAAAATAACTTATCAATCTTGCTTGTATCACAAAAAAGGGAGGAAAGAATGATGTCTGGACACGTGTATATGTAGTCATATACAAGCTCCGGTGTTAAACAAAACAATAAAGAGAAACCATATATGTGACAACATATAAACCACATTATTCTGACTGTACACACTTCGGTTGTAATAATAAAATGAAATGATGCTTACCCAGATGCTCCCTCATGGTACAATCGTGCCTGTTCTTCCCGACTACCTTCATCAATTGACCACCAGCCTAGTAATCTGATTTCATGAATTGTCTCAGATTTAGTGCAGAAAATTATATGCATATGGTAATTCAACAAGATCACTGCTTCACTTTTTTAAAATTTTGACCTTTAAACACTGGATTTTTCATCTCTAACCATAGCAGTGGCAAAAATAATAATGAAAACAAAAATCAGATTACTAGCTTAAGGTTTGGAGATATTATTTTTATGTTTGTGCACCGAACCGACTAGAGCATCTTCTTGAAAAATATGACCCCAAAATACATTGGATTTGTCATCTAAAACCATAACAGTGAAAAAATATTGCAGTACAAGAAAAAAATTAGATTACTCCTGAACTGAACTGAAGACATATATTCAGTTTCTGAACCGAACCATGCTTTACACATTCAACATGAAAGGACTCAAACAAATTGTCATATTTTATTGATTCAGTACACACAGTGCATTGTATCTACCTAAGAATTTTTGCAGGGTTTCATAGTTTGTAATCGCAATTGATATTAATTGTTTCTCTCTGTTATTATTCTTTACTCTTCTTTCTTGATAAGACTTTCATAGTTACCATAGATAACCTGCGTTATAATTTGATCCCAAAGAATCACAAAACCTTTGAGATTCCTATTCTTAAGGTATAACTTAGCAGTTTTCATTCTAGTTTAAAATAGCTGGTGAATAGAATATAGTAATCAAGGATTTATTTCATTTGAGAAACAGCTCGCAACATATGCGACTCATGTTAAATTTAGTCATAAAGTGGACAGAGGATCTCAGAATTGAGTCATAACAGAGTAAAAGTTACAGGAACAGAATGGAAAATTTAAATCAGACCATCCAACATATTTAAAACCTAAATTTTTCCCTTGTAATGATAACAATAAAAGAAGATTTATTACCTAGAACCGTGGTGCAAGAATCCCAAGCAATCATGAGCTCTGGAAGAGAATCTAAAATAAAGTCCTCTACCAGCTCCGCTTCGTAGAAGAAGCACAAGTTTCTCCGCAAACTTAGATGCAGATAATAGCACACCAACACCTTGCAGTACGAAAAGGGGAGAGAAAAGAACTGCAAGCGGTAAATGTGCAGCAAAAGCAGGTGTTCCCTGAAATGCGAAGCAGCTCAGTTTTCCAAATGCAATATGAATTTCCGAGGTCGGCTAAGCACACAATTCAGCATTGCGTACCTCTAAATGCATGCAAAGAAGAACCTGGAAAACAATGACCGGTACTTTCATGAAATGACCCCCTATGTCTTGGAGGCTACACATTCCCGCCTGACGTTGATCTTCTTCTGAAGAAACCAGTAAACCACTGTTCCAGTCAAGATATCTAATTGTAGTAGTAGAAGAACTCGGTTCTCTGGAACTTCTATGAATGACAGGATTGGACCACTTCGTACATACAAGAAATGCAAAGCACTCGGCAATGCTGCAAAAAAGTAAGATATAAAAACCATATACAAAAAATTCAAGTCAGAAATCTAATAACACAAAGCTAATTATCGAAGTATGTTTCAGTGTTTAAGAGCTAAGATAGAAACCTACGCGAAGTTAATAAATAAGTCCCACCAACCGAGAGAAGCTACACTACCTGTTTCAGACAAGAAAAAAAAGTCATACTTAAAGAAAGATGAACTTGTGACTATGAGTATAAAATACATCAATTATATAAAAGAAATGAGTCCATCGTCACTCAGATAGTTAGATGTTATCACAAATTTTTAAATGGTCAAATTCAATGGCATGGACTTCATATTTATGTTCATGAGTAAAATAAGTCATCCGGACATCGTCGGATCATCCGTCGCTACTTTTATATCAAATGTGCTGGTTCCTATTCACTTATTATTTTCAAAGTTCAGTGCAACATTGACTATTGGCATGTCAATAGTGCCCTTACCATTTACTGCAGGGAGAAATAACTGAAATGAGATAATGATTAGCCAGGGGTATTATAGGAAAAAGATAAATATTTCTCTCAAAAGTAACAATTTATTCTCCCTCTTGTTATGCGTAAATGAGCTTAAAACGACAACTAAAAGGAACAGAGGGAGTAGAATATATTTATAATGAATATTAGTTTTTACAAAAACTTTCATGTTTCGCTGTGAATATGGATAAAACATGAGGAATCAATCATTTTAGAACATATTACAACATATTACAGATGATTGATATAGGCAGTGGTGTCAAAAGCTAGTTGGATTACTGGTTCTATACTGATGTTTTTACATGCCTTTTTGCTTAAAAAAAATCATTTTACAACACATTGTCCATGCCACTCAAATGATATCTATTAACATGTGAAAAGAAAATCCATCGATTAACAGTAGAAGAAAAGGAATTTACCACTCAGTTTTAGGAGTGTGAAAACTGTAGCAGCAACGAAGAACACCATAGAGATGGCAACCCAAAAGTGCTACAACAAACAGAATGAAAAGCACTCTCAGCATAATCAAGCTTCAACAATTTCAACATTGAACATTCCACTAAGAAAAAATTGCAAGCCAAGACCTTAACAACAATAACATACCAAGCATCACAAAATTTTGAATCGACTCAAGCAGCAATTGCAATCGGGTAGAATGTCTTCCATTAAATAATATAGAAGATAATGAGAACATGAAAATCGAAAGAGTTACATATATAAAAGCCTTACAGGAAGAGTTTCCCATATTGCTTCGTCACTCATGCTTTCTTCATCCCCTGGCATTAGAGCTTTACACATTCTGCACAGATAACAAACAGTGAGATTGAAGGACTCCACATTACAAACTCATTTGTCTGCACCAATGATTGAAATCCAAACATTTTCAAGTAGAGAAAGACAAAAGAACAATCCAAAAGAAATTTAGGTTTATGGGAGCCATCTTAAAGAAGTTACCTGAAATTGTCAATGAGAATAATGATTTCAAATGTTAGTAAAGGAAGGAACACAATCTTCAGATCTACTGCTGCAAAGCCACGAACTGTGCAAGAAAAAAGAAAAAAACATTTGTCTAATTGGAAATCTTGCAGAATTGTCATTATAGAAAGTCAAGTTTTCTATTGTGAGAAAAGCCTTTCATTTTAACAGACAAGAATATGGCAAAATGCTCATAAGTTCTATAGTCGAAATTTGAACGCATCAATCTAACTGAATAAACAAATCATACCAACTTAATATTTCTTAAGAAATAACCATGCAAAAACAACTGAAGTACATGTGAAACGATTAAAATAATTGAAAATTCTTAATTATTAAAGCACAAAAGCATAGAGTAGAAGAGTACCATATAAGCTCTCAAGGTATATACAAAGGAGCAATTCAAACGCAATAAGTAATGGCATTGCAACAACTGCGTGACATGGCGCCCACTGTCATAACATAGAAAACCAGTTTGTATTCACTTGTCATAATCATTAACATGGACAAAAAGTACTTGATATTAGTAATTTATAAAAGAAATATGAAATAAGGATTCAGAACACTAAGTTTGAGGTTTTATTCGTGATAGCTAAAGAACAATATGAAAAATAAAAATTCATGGTTCTAAAGTCAACGGTCTGATATCCACAATAACAAAACAAAAACTCTATAGAAACTGTCTCAAATTTTAGTTAAAAATGACATTGGCGTACATGTCTATTACGTGGAGCTGATGGCGCAGGTAATGAAAACCTTCCTCGAGCCACAACGCCGTGGAACATCCAAAGAGGTGCAAAAATTATCCTGTATATTAAAGTTGAAGTCAGTGATTTATACTCACCGTATTCTAAGAATCTAGTACACACTGCAAACCACACATATTGACTATCATCAAATTTCCATATTAACAATGTTTAGACAGAACAAACAACTGCATAATGTTTTCAGGAATACGTTTACATTATATTTGAGGAACCTATGAGTGAAACACTTGCCAGTACTTTGCACCATGATGCACAATACTTCAAAACTTGAACCATACACGTACTCGGTACACTCGGGTACTCAACTTGGGATTCACGTAAGTACTGTTTGGGAACACACTAATCTGTAACCGTAGTCTGATAACTTAAAGAGTATTTCTGTGTAGTGAAAAAATTAAAGACATTATGTTTTGATCATTCCTACTATTGATGTTGATACTATCCTTATTACCTTGTAGATTCTTTCCCTTTCCGACTATGTAAATATTCTTTCCCTATCTCTGGTTGAGTACATATCCCCTTTCCTGATTTCCCTGTATATATTTCTTGATTCTGTATGGAATTCTAATGTAGCAAATTTGAAAAAAAAAACTCTACACAATAATTGGATTTTTTGAAAATATAGTACTTTGTAACATATTCCTACCCGTTACAGATAACGCAATGTACCACTACGCCTTCAACATAGACTAACAAGTGTTTCCCACAACAAAAACACTATCTAAATCAATTCACAGTAGGATCAACATTGGCTAGCACTCGGATGACATGAGATGTCACATGTCTGAGGTCTCTTCTAGCATTACAAGAAGTCTCAAGTTTGAACCCTAAAAATACAGCAACCTACCTTAAAACTCTTGAGAGAAAGCTCATCCAAGTGGTCCTAACTCCTACTCAACTCGAGGGTTTCCATACCCGATTTATACAACAGCAAAAACATCGGTCCCGGGAAAATTGAACTTTACAAAATTGGGGGATCACAGTAGCAAAGTTAACAAAACTACAATTCATTGAAAGGGTAGTTAACATATGCATGATCATTAAATTATGTTCTCACACCAAAACATAGATATATCAGACATTGCATGTGATGTCTACCACTGCCAACCTTTTTATGGGATAAAATCCTCTTTTTCGACCAGACACAAAAAGGAACACACTCAATTAGGTAACATCATAAACCCTTGTCTCCAAAAATAGTAATAATAAATAACAAAATAAATAAACAGAAGCAACGATTAGAATTAAAAAAAAAAAAAAAAACAAGACTTGAATACAAATTTGGTAACCCAATTGAAAGAAACAAAAACCCAAAAAGAAATTAACATAAAAAGAAGAAAAAAGAAACTAACCACCAAGAGGAAGAGATGCGATGATCAAGCTTGAGAAGGAGCAAAAGAGTGAAACAGAGGAGAAAGGTGTGGGCAGCGAAAGCTTGCGCTGATTTCAACACCCTGCTCCAGCTCATCTTCTTCTTCTTCTTCTTCTTCTTCTTCTTTTTCTTCTGATAAAAGTGAAGCCACACACAGAATAGAAAAGAAACAAAAACCCAATTCTAAAATACCCCAAAACAAAACAAAAAAGATATTTGATATATTAATATTTTAATATTTAGACAGAAAAATACAAAAGGAGAAACCTGAGGAATTATGTGACACACACGTTAATTATCAGAAAATCTACGACTAGTGTTCTTCTTCTCTTCGGTTACATTAAACAGAAAAAGGGGTGTGAACCTTGTTCTTTGTTTCCTGAAACAGACATGTATGTATGTATGTCAGAGTGAGAGTTAAGAGTTGTTGAATTTAATAATAAAGTACTGACATTTAGTTTAGCCGATACGATACCTTTGTTTGTTGTTTGTACTATTTTCGAAGCTAATCTAATGGATTGAATTGAGAGAGAGAGTCAAATAGAATCAATCTATGTCAACGTTAATTACACAAACAGACCTAAAATTCTTGTGCCACCGAATGAAAGAAACCATTGTCGTTTCTTCATTACTTCATTTATTTATCATATAAATGGATAGAAAACAAACACTCTTATGTGTAGTTGTTTTTAGTTCTATTTTTTTTTTCTTCCCTAATTAAATTGATAATGTTGAGATCGTTAGGTTACACTCAAATTTAAACATGACATTTCATTTTAGATGATATTTACCGCTTCGATTAGGGATAAAAATAGTTGTTTTTGTTGCAAACCTAATTGATTGATAAAAAGTTGACTCGTATCTTATAAAAAGTTTGGTTTAACTTACGCGTTGATTCTATAACTCGTTTTACCAACAACTTTTTTCATTGAAAAAGTTGTTAATACATGTTTGACATGCCTTGGAATTTCACTTGATGATGTTTGGTAGAATGGAAACATTGTCCCGGCTACTAGACACCTCATCAATAAAGCGGGGGTCGCAAGGCACTTAAGTAGGTGCGAGACAGCCCCTCCAACATGAATGTGAGCTTGGAGCAGTAAGGAGCATGTGTTAGGGACCTCTCGCAGTTTTGAAACACTATTTATGCATTGCTTCATCATTTGTTGTGTAATCTTAGAGAATAAGTTTATGGAATGTTCTTAGAGAACACTGGTAGCTAAATTTCTTGATCACTTTTCTAACTTTATTGGCCATACGGAGAGAGTGGGAGAAGATGTTGGATTTAGGGTTGTTCTCAGAGAGATTGTTGCAATTCATTTCTTATAACTTTTTTATATCTCTTATAAAGACTCTTTAAAGTGGATTGTAGATCTGCTCTCTCTCCCCAACGTATGTCAATTTGGGTAGTCAAGTTTTTGGCATGTTTGTATCTTTTATCTTTGTTATGTGGTTCGACTGTGATTTTGTTTTACACTTTGTTGCTATTTGTTGCTTGGACTATTTGGTTGTAGGTTTCCATAGATATTGGATACACACATCTAAGTTTATTTGTGTGATTTGAGTTTGAATTCACAACAATTGACGTTTACTGTGGACATCAATTAAAGTTTTTCAAGTGAGCGTCGTGGGTACAAAATTTGATATCATAGATATGGAATCAAGTTGGTATCAAAGGAAGTATATGGAAGCTTTGAAGGGTGTGTCAATGATGTCGGTCAACCCAGAACAATTAGATAAGACAGAGATTAGGGGTAAGGCAAAGAGTTATAGCATATGATGCTTTAGAGATAAAGTGTTGAGATAGGAAGTCATGAAGAACGGGAACGTACTGGTGACATGTATTCGTAAAGGTTTGGAAATATTGGAGAAACGTTAAACATTTGTTAACCTAAAGAAGCTGTGAAGAATATCGAAGATCGACTGAGAGAGACGGAGGTTAGAATACTCAATGTCAACCTGAAAAGGCGGAGGTAAGAATACTCAAGACCAGTCTCGAGAGGCAAATGTAAGAATACTCATGGAAAGAGAGTGAAAAAAGGGTAGAAATTAAAGTTGCACTTGTAGAGCTTGTTGATGTTAATTTCTTGTAATTTCTTTACATCTCTTGTAAAAACCCGTTGATAGTGGATTATAGAGTTGCTCTTTCTCTCTTAGACGTAGGTCAATTTTGGCCGAACTAAGTAAACAAACTCTTTGTGTGTTTGTTCCTCTGTTCTTTTATTTCGTTCTTTAATTTGGTTCGATTGTGGTTTTATTTTACATTTTATTGCTTGTTGATTTGATTGTTTGGTTGGTAGTTGTCATTTATACCTACTCAACACATATAAATTTATTAGTGTGATTTAAGTTCGAATCCACAACAATACTCTCTAAAATAAATTGTTCGTTTTAGAGGAATTCTGTTGAATTTGTCTATTCTAAAATTAGTAGTTAATAAAATGATAAAATTTGAATTTATGAGATGTAACTCAACTGTCTTCACTTGGATTTGAATCTAAAACATCAGAGTTGTGTGTAAAATTAAACGTTTGTCATTCCAACTACTCACAAAAGAAAATGATAAAATTTGGCAAAATGCCTCTAAAATAAACAACGATGGTTGCTCTTTTTATACTTGTTTTGCTCTTTTGCAGAACAGAATGTGCATTCAAAAAGCTGACCTTGGTTTTGCTTATTAATAATATTATTTTCGTAAAATTTGAGGATATAATAGAATAGAACCAACCGAAGGAAAGGACCCTCCAACCAGTTTTTTATTGTTTTCATTTTGTCATGGTGAAAATGACAGGCATGCACAAATGAGTGAGTGCTCTTAATCTGCACGCACACGCAACACAATCCATATATTAGTAGGCAAAGTGGACCACTTGTTATATATTTTTTTGTTTTGGTTTGGTGAAATCCACTTGTTTTTTCTTTTTTTTTAAGAAAAAATCCACTTGTTATAGCTGCTCTATAATGAAATCAGAAAAAAAAAAAAATTCTTTCTAACAGTTTGGGATGATAAACTAATCGGTGTTGGTTGGTTAAAAAATAAAGAATAAATATGTGTTTTACTACTTGATTTGGAGAGGTAAAATATGAATATTTATTTGGTCAAGAGAGGCTAGCGAAGGGGTACTCAGTCCGGAGAAACTAGATATTGGTATTCACCATTCACAATGTCTGGACAGTCATAACAAAGAATACTCAATCAGTGGATGATGATGAACTAGACTTGTTGTAAGTTGGATAGTAAAGAAGTCTAAATATATTTTGTGAATCCTCTCTTTACTTACTCTTTTTACTTATCTTGTGTATGTTCTTTATGATTTAACTTTACCTTCTATTTAAACTCTTCAAATTCAAATTAAATGATTTGATAAAGAAAATGTATGTTAAAATGATTTTGAAAAAGGAGACTATGGTTCAATCAAACCTATGTCGATTCAAAAAGTTTTAAAATGATCATCACAATTCAAATCCTTATTTAATTTCTTGTGTGTTTTTCAGCACATTCATCATACACAATGACTTATGTTATTATTGGTTTTTCTTTTTAAATAAAACAAGTTTAATTCAAATATTAAAATAATGAGAGTACAGTCAAAATTGGCTATCAGTTGGGCATCTCCCATCCATATTTTCAAATACATGCTATCAATACACATAAATTATATATAAGCTAAAATTAAATTAACAAACCAAACTCTAATCCTAACAACCAAATTAAATTCTTTGACACATGACTAACGATCAAGAATAATGAAAGATCCACAATTTTTAATTGCATCTCTCCTTAAAAAAGTTATTGTTGATGTTCCCCAATTTTGACTATTGGTGGTCTTTGAAACGACCAATTCAACCACATGTTGATAGGTCTTTTCATCAAACACTTGTAGTACAAACTTGTAGTAAATTAAAAATAACAATAGAAACAAAAAAGCAAACCAAAAAAACTCGTAAAAACTTCAACACAATTATTAGATCTTAAAATGGGAGGTAATGGAGTGACCAAAATGCGAAGTTTCCATGGTGGAGTTTTAGGAGGGCGCTTCAAATTTCTTTCTTTGATTGAAGTTGTAGTCATAAAGTTAGATCAAGAGGCAGTGGATAAAGTGTGGGTCGAGCAACCAGTGATGGACTTGTAAAGTTATTAGTGAGATCCATAAAATAATATCGACAAAATTATTCGAGATGTTCTTTGTTTTATTTATTTGTAACAATTAAGTCTTTTATTTTTCATCGGAGTCCTTAATCCTAAAAAACATGCACAAATAAATATATTTTCTTTATTTTTTGTGGGAAGAAGCAACTTCCAAAAAAAAAATGATGATGAACATATGAATAAGAAAAAGCTAACTGCTTTTTTGGATTTTCACGATAAACCTAAGAAAAGAATGAGGAAGGCTGAAGAAAGGCTTATTTGTACACCTTTGAAGAAAGGCTTTTTACAAAAATAGGATTTCATACTCGCATTATGTTTTTATTCTCTCTCTTTCTTTTTCTCTCTCTATTGTTTTTGACCAATGAAAAGAGAGAACTACAAAGTTGTCTCAAAGGTTGTACCAAAATGGTTGTCAAAATATCACTACTCTTATATATACTTCTTGACTCTAGAGTTGCCGATATTCACCCACATCACTCCCGATCACATTTCTAAATTCTAATTCTCGTTCATTTCTTTTTTTTTTCCAGAGATTTTGTGAAAGTGAGTGTGTTGTTATGTAATTTTAAACTCATCATGACACTTATTTCTTTATTGCTTTTTCAATTCAAGTTGATAGTAAATTCTGTTTTGAATTTTTTGGGTTAGGGTTTAAAACCTTTGAATTGAGGGTATTATTACTATTGATATTGATAATTTGTTCTTTCATATTAGTTGTGGTCTCTGTTGGAATTTAAACAAGCGTGGGAACTCAAATCACTTTTTTTTTTTCTTTTTCTTTCATCCATTTGTTATGATTTAGATGGTTTTAAATGGTTTTAAAATACCGTCCATTACAAAGATAAAAGCCGCGACAAAAAGTATAGGTAGCGAACGTTACAACCATGATGAAACACATTACGACTGCAAAAAATTGTTGTTCATGACAATAGACATAGAATCGGGATATTAGTACATATTTGATCATAAATTACATAAGTTATCTCCTTAGTTAGTTTAGAACTCTAAATCTCTCTCTCAATTTAAGTTATTTAAGTTACTATCATTATTTAAGGGTATGTTTGTTTCAAGGGAAAGAAAGTGGTGAGGAGAGAAAGGTGATGGAGAGAAAGTCTTTCTGTTGTTTGGATCTCCCTAAAAAGGTGAAGGAAAGAAAGAATTTTTGTGGGACCCACGTTAGAAACTTTTCTACCATGTATGAACGGAATGGTTGTGGAATACATGTGTTTTGTTCAAAATGTCTAAATTGCCCCTATTTTTATTCTTTATTCATTTTACTAATCCAGTTGGTGTCTTTTTTCATTTATTTTTTTTTCAATTCAACGCTAGTTTTTTTTTAACAATGACTTAAATGTTCTTTTGGTCCCTTAACTATTTAATTGGTATCGTTTTGGTCCCTTAACTAAAAAAAAGATTGTTTGAGGATTTTAAGTTTTTTTTAGTCTCGTTTTGGTCCCTTCTGTTAGGTTTCCGTTAGGGTTTTAAAAAAAAGTTAACTCCTGAACACGTGTCACCTTGTCATTGGCTCTGAGTTTTTTTTTTTTTTTTTTTACAAAAAAAAATATTATTTTTTAAAAAAAAAATACCAAAGCCAATGAAAAAGTGACACGTGTCCCAGAGTTAACATGTGTCACCTTGTCATTGGTTCTGGGAATTTTTTATAAAAAAATTAAATATATTTTTTTATAAAAAAAAATCTCAGAGCCAATGACAAGGTGACACGTGTCCACACTTAACGTTTTTTATTAAAACTAACGGAAACCTAACAGAAAGGACCAAAACGAGACTAAAAAAAAACTTAAAATCCTCAAACAATTTTTTTTTAGTTAAGGGATCAAAGCGATACCAATTAAATAGTTAAGGGACCAAAAGAGCATTTAAGCCTTTAATAATTTAGTGCCTAACTTTTTGTTACCACATATGCTTGTTTTATGCCACATTTTATTTTTCCACTAAATAGACAATTAGTTTATATATACTAACATATTATTTTTATTTAAGGATATTAATATCAATTACTAAATTTAGGTCTTTCTTTCCTTCAACTTTCTATTCAACTTTCTCTTATACCAAACAACTAATTCATTCAGCTTAGAACCATGTGAAGACACAATTCATTCAGCTTTTTATTTTATGAAAATGCAACCTCTTGATTGAGTATTGGTACACATACGTTGGTTATGTTTATCTGGCTATTATTGCATACTTGCCAAATTCAGCCCATTTATTTTTTGTAAACTTTAATTTCAGCCGGTTCGTTTCTAATTTGATCAGAACATTCAACAGAATTTGCTACGATGCATCCCTCAAAAAACAACAAAAATGAAGTTGCTAAGAAGCCTCGTTTGAAGATTGTCAAATTGTTGCTTGCTAAGCAGAAAAAAGGAGGAAGTAAGTTTTCCTATATGAAAAAAGGAGTGCTGTAATATTAATGTTGTATTAATAATATGTTTCTTTGTGGTTAAATTAATATGGGGTAATATGTACTTCTTTCAGCCGTATGAAAATAAACTCACCCTTTTGCTTCTTATTTGTTTAAAACTTTAAACAGAATTTTGGAAGAAATACTGTGTGTCGAGGACTGCTGTTATGCCTAGTGTTGTTCGTAAGGCAAGTTCTTCTTGAAATCTCAACAGTTAACGAGACATTGTTTTTTATACAAGTTTCACAAATTTATCTTTTGTGCATGTTTCAATTCTTTAATATCATCAATTTCCATGAGCTGATGAAATAAGTGCTTTCATTTATAGGTTGGAATCATGTGTGTTAGTGGGTTATGTTATGCGTAACTTATATGTTTTTGGCCAGAGTGTATAAAGACTCAAAGAAAGAGATGCAGAATTAAAATAAATGTTTACAAAAGGCCAAGGACGTGAATCATGTGCAGTAGAACTTGCGGTTGGTGGCAATATAGTACTATACTAGAACTTGGAAGACGTAACTGTTAAGAAAAAATTGTATTCATGTTGTCTTGTATATTGATAAAAATTATGATTGGGTACTTGATTAAATTTGAGGGAAAAGTTCAAGGAAAAGACTAAAGTTTTGTGGCAAAAACCGATAATCCGAAAAGAATCATAGATCAGAGATGGAGGGAGTAAAAACAAAATATATAAAATAGAAACTGATTCATCTATCACATTAGAATGTTGTCCTAATCTTGCTCCGTTTATTGTTAAAAGGAATGGAAGTATTTCTAGAAAACTTACAATTTTATTGATTTCAAATGTCGAGTACAAGGAGGAAAAGACTAAAGTTTTGTGGCAAAAACTGATAATCCAAAAAGAATCAAAATCAGAGATGGATGGGAGTAAAAACAAAATAAAATAGGAATCGATTAATCTATCACACTTGTAGGAGCTTCCTTAATACAATTTTCTTGCTCCGTTTATTGTTAAAAGCAATGGAAGTATTTCTAGAAAACGTACAATTTTCTTGATTTCAAATCTCAAGTACAAGGAGTAATTTTCAGGTGCTAATAGATAACTCTAGACACACTTGTAGAAGCTTCCTTGATACACACTTCTAGATAAATTCCTCAATTTTCTATAATTTTTAATTATTTTTAGATTATTCTAAATTTCAAATTATTATAAGAGGCTTCCAACACTCCTTGTATTCCTTATGAACACTAATAGGACTTAGGTGAGACGGATGGAAGAAGGCTTCAAATATTTTAATCTCTCATGAGAAATGGTTCTTGTTTGCCACAATAGTCTCGACTCCCTTGACTATAAAATATGAGTCTTTGGTGGAGTGTAGAAGTACACATTCATTGCTATGTATCCAATCTCTCCCAAGGAAGATAGAGTATGAAGGTTGGCCGTCTATAACAAAGAAAGCATATTTCATTTACTTTTGTCCCACCACATTATCGGCTATAAGAACTCCATAGGCATTGGATGTTTCACCCATGAAGATAGCCATTTTCATGTTGGTTGGGATCAAGTCTATTCCATGTTCTTTGAAATTAGAAACGACATAACATTTACAACTGCACCACCATCGATGAAGACTCAACTTTGATGAACTAAGGCTTAAGATGTTTTACCATGTCTTGAGTGGGCTTTTCAGATAGTATACTTATAGTTTATTTTCCTTTCAGCTAAGGTGGCCTATTCAGTGTCTTCAACAAAAACGTCAACTTCTAGTTCTTCTATTTTGGATAATCATCATATTCTTTATCATCCCACTCTATAAAAGTCAAACGATGCAACTATATTTTTGTACCTGTCTATCTCTGGATAGGTCTGTAAATGAAGGGCATCCTCGCCTGCAGGTTCTATCTCATGATCATCTAAATATCCTCAACAGGTGGTGTATGGCTTATAGAGGACTTGTCTTCTTCAACGGTTGGATCTCGTATAAGTAAATGCCATGTCGAGAGCTTCCAATACCTTGACAGATGAAATTTCTTTCGAGTTGTACCTTGACTATTGACTATAGAGTTTGTTTCATCTTTTGTAAGGATCATGTTTAGTGTTGTCTCTACGACCTTCCGATTTACCATTCCTAGGCCACCAGTTCTCATAGTCAATAACTACAAATAAAAATGATTTTTTTTTATTTTTAAACATTGTCACAAGTAAAAAATAATTTGTTAAAGTGAAGTGCTATGAACTACTTTTCAACAATCTCTCAAACTGAGAAATAGATATGTTGAAATTAGGGTTGTAGAGAATAGAGATAAATTTAGTAATTGGATCTATAGACAAAAAGTGATGAATATTGGTATGTTCATAAGTTTAAATTTTTAGTAATACGTATTTCTTCTAATTAAAAGAGAATGAATTGAAATAAAAGCATGGGCCAATGAAGCCCGAATTGGGCTGAGTGAGTAACCCATTTCATCGATTTAGTTTTTATTTTTATTTTTTTGTTTTTTGAGGAAGGGTTGCTGATATTCACTCACCTATCTCTCCCGATCACGTTTCTGGTTAGTCTCTTTCTTTCTGGATTAGGGCTTTCTTTTTTACTGAATGAGTGTCTTTTCATGATCACACTTATTTTAATTTGTTGCTTTTACGATTATATTGTTATCAAATTTTTGGGGATTAGTGTTTAAAACCTTTGAATTGGGTCTTTTGTATCAGTTTTGCGGTATCTGTTGGAATTTGAAGGAGCTTTGCCCGCTGCAGTCGAATCTCACAAATGCAAATGGGTAACTCAGATACAATTCTTTCTGCTTTCCTATTCGATTAAAATGCAAGCTCTTGTTTGAGTGTTAATATGCACATAATGCCATGCTTGTGAAATATGTTGTCTTCTATTTTGTTTTTGGCCGTCGTGCCTCATCTTTTTCTTTTTTTAGCCGTATTAAAATAATCTCACCCTTGTTTCTTAATTGATCAAAACATAAATCAGAATTTGCTAAGGAGCGTCACTCAAAAAACAACAAAAATGAAGTTGCTGAGAAGCAAAAAGTAGGGCGCACAAAGGGAAAGCCTCTTACTGAGAAGCAAAAAGAAAAAAGTAAGTTTTACTTCAATGTTGTGATGTCGTATTAACATGTTCTTTGCTGTGAAATTAGCTTGGGGTTAACATGCATTTCATCCATCTGTTATGATTTAGATTTTGACTTTAAAACTATGTGAAGACACAATTCTTTATGCTTTCCTATTTTATTACAATGCAAGCTCTTGATTTTGTGTTAATATGCACATAAGTTGGTTATCCTTACGGTGGTATTGTTGCCATACTTGGGAAATTTATCCCATTTCATATTCTATTATTTTCTATTTTGTTTTTGGCTGTTGTGCCTCATCAACTCACCCTTTCATTTCTTATTTATTTAAAACTTTAAACAGAATTAAGGAAGCAATATGTGTGGTGGAAGATCAACCCTTGTTGTGTTCGTAAGGGAAGTTCTTCTGGAAATCTCAACTAAGTTAATGTGGCCTTTATCATTGCTTTTGATACAAGTTTCACAAATTTATCTTTTGTGCATATTTCAATTCTTTAATATCAATTTCCAACCCCACAGTAAAGCATTGCCGATTTTCATGGGTTGAGTCCACATAGCAAGATCTCGCGCAAGAAGGTTTTACTGGTTGATAATGATGTGGCTCCTTATATGAACCGATGAGCTGATGAAATAAGTGAGAAGAAGATTGGGATGGCTGAGAAGAAGAGAAAGAATATCAATAAGAGTAGTTATTAATATAGCAGCAGTTAATTGAGTACTTTCATTTATAGGTTGGAATCATGTGTGTTAGTGGGTTATGTTATTCCTGACTTATGTTGTTGGCCAGAGAATGCTCCTTCCTGTATAAAACTGTACTTTCTGCATGTTTGTTTTCATTAATCTTCTATAATATAAACTAGATTATGATTTGCATCCCAATTATTCTAATCAATCTTCTTGCACCATATCACTGCCGATTCAGATTCGGATGATGAACAGTTTCGCGATAATGCTTTACAGGAGAAGGAAGAGTTGGAGGCTGATATTGATAGTGATGTGGCTAAATGAGTTGATGAAATAAGTTGGAACTTGGAAGAGCTGTAATAGTAGTTTTTAATAAGGCAGCAATTACTTGAGTACCTTTAAATTATAAGTTGGAATCATGTGTGTTAGTGGGTTATGTTATGCGTAATTTATGTTGTTGGCTAGAGCGTATAAAGACTCAACTTCTTTCTGCATGTTGGTTATTTAATAATCTTCTGTAATATAATAAACTAGATTATGATTTGCATCCTAATTATTTTAATCTTCTTTAACCATATCATATCACTGTTAATAATCTTCTGTAATATAAACTATATTATGATTTCCATCCCAGTTATTCTAATCTTCTTGAACCATATCACTGTCGATTTTCACGACAATCATTTTACAGTGAGTCCCCATAGTTTTAGATGTAACATACTCGGCGGCTTTTTTATTGCTTGGCTTTTTTTTTTCTATTTTTATTGTGTAGACTAATTTTTGATGATTCAGTCTATATTTTTTCATTTCATTTTATTTATAGTAACCATATTCAACCGGTACTAATTTCAAAGAACAACTCTAAACTTAGTTTCAAATTAATACCAAATATTCTTATATTTAACTCCAAAGAAATCAAACAGACTTTAACATTTTAGGTTCAAAAACTTGTAATATGATTTTTCACCAAAAAGAAAGGAATTGCATCGAGGCTCAAAAAGTGGTTAGGAAAGGATAAAATATATTTATGATGACTTAAAAAGGCTCAAAGAACCAAACCATGGACACTCATATACAAAAGAAACACCGTAAAAAGTGAAAAAGAGATGGTGACTATTTTGAATGTCTCTTCCGCAGCTTGCCCCTCAATCACAACCATGTTGAACTTCAAGAATGAAGCTAGCCTCTATCTCCTTATAGGTTAGAACATCTTCCTTGTCCAATTGCTCTTTCAGATTTATGCTCACGAAGCCTAACAAAGTAAGGTCTATCCCAGTTATGTTTTAATGCCACTTTGTGAAATATTGCTAAGTAGCGTTAGAAGCGGATTTATATTCTCACTTGCGTTAAGGTACGATAAGCAAATTCATATAAGGTGAATTCTCGATCTCTCGACGAGGAGGCATGATGGTGAATTCGAATCAAAGAGAAAGATGAAGATGACAAACACAATTACCACAAACGAAGAGAAAATAGGATGAAAAGTTGAAGAACCTTGTGAAACAAGAAACTTCAATTGATGACGAAAAATGAAGAAATTCTTCAAACTGAAGAAGAATTACACAAGATTGTGATGAAAACACGATCAAATCACTTAGGTGTAAGAAAATGGATGCGAGAAAAATGTGATGAACGCAGCGGAAAAGGTTAGATAGGATTGTAACAACCTCTTTTGAAAAGGGAAATGATACCATAATATGAAATGAGAGAAATGAGTTTAATTTGCATTGATTATGAATGAAGAGTACATTTAGTATTCATATACAAGGCTATTGTACTACTAATATGTATTAAACTTCACTAAAATGTACTACACTATGATGATTTGTACTACTAGCTATACTAACTAACTCTTATTCAAGTATTTATAACTGAACAACCTCCCTAAAAATAAACAGAATACTAACCAACTCTTATTCAAGTATTGGGTCAGTCCATGTATTGGACCCTAGTCTATCAGAATTCCAGATTTACTATGTAATTATCATAGTTTAAACAGCTGCATATATTTGTACAAGTTTCTAAACCTTGTAAAAGTTAATGAGATAAATCATGTTATATACCTGTAAGCTTCAAAATAACATTCTTATTCTTTAACATAAATCAAATGCTAGAATAGACAACAACAACCTTGTATGACATGTTCAATATTCATAACAATGACAAACTCATTAAATAAATTAAGATAATCTCCAATGCAAATCAGTGTAGCAAATGTCATCATAAAAAATAAAAATAAAACACAATAAATGACATGAAGAGTTTAGCAACTTGTCATTTCTTGATAAAAAAGAATTAAAGTGATCAAACTTATTATTAAGTTAACAAGGAAAAATCCTTGATTCATCCTCTATGCCATTATAACATAATTTGTTAAGCTACCGATGTGAATGACTTGGATCGAGCAGCATCTCTTGTGGTTTTCTTACTTCGCAGCAAGACCTTGTTCAATGACTAAAACAAAGCTGAAGGCAGTGAATTGAGGACGTTGTTTTGGAAATTTTGAATAAAGGATCAGAGATGAGCGAGTACCATGACTTGCTCACACATTTGAGACGTACAGATACCCATAGATAGGCGCTGTGTGCCGCCGTGGAGTTGATGATTACTTGATATAACCACCCTTCAGCAGCAAATTCTATGTTATAATGATTTACTGTTTCAGAAATGCTATAGCTAGGGTTACATCCACTTAATAAGAATTGGACATGTGTCTCACTTTTTTATTTCAATTAACCTGTAACCTGATCAACATGTTTCTAAACATTTTAATTTTTTTAAAAATTTAATTTAACAGTTGGAGAGAGAAAGAGAAGAAGTATCAGTATCTTTTTGAAATATTCACAATGACAGATAGGTACCTATTTGAGAACTCCCTACAAAGTTCAAAACATTCATAATTCTTCAGGATTGATAAGTCATGAGTTAAAACTCAAGATTGGTGTTCCACTAATGTTGTTGAGATATATTGATCATGATTATGCAATGACACTCAACTTATAGTTTCCAAAATGCCATGACATTGACATAGCCTTTCTTTTTTACCATCGAATTTAACAGATTAATGGTAATGTTGCTTCTATATGTGGAACAAAATAGTACTATATATTATAAACTTGATTGATAAAAAAAATATACATGATTGATAAAAAAAATATACATGTTATAAACTTATCAGTAGGCAGTAGCTGTTAAACAGATTGTCCATCCCAAAGGGGTCACAAAATGCAACCTAATTTAAAAAGGTGGATTAGATGCCAAAAACCTTAATCTCCTCAAAAGTGCACAAAAACCAGAACCATTGCACGATTCTACTCTAACATTACCAAAGGAGTAGTCCAGTGGTATAGGTTGGACACCAACCTACTACTAAAAAATATATTTTTTTTCTTTTTTTAATAAACTAGTAATTAACAATTTACCACTGAAAATAAAACTACTTTTACCACAACCCATTTGACATGGTATTAGACATCAAGAAGTTCTTCAAAATTCACATGTCCTGCATGGGTACCCTACCAACAAACTCCTTTTTTCAACTAGAACTTTTGCAACCAATGACAGTGTTGTGCATCCTTCTCTAAATTATCTTTCAATTTCCTTACTTCTTGCCAAGCTTGCGTTTTGTCCATGGTTTCTAGTGGCAAAGCAACAAATGCTTCAAGAATCTGGCGAGCCTTTACGGCCCCTTTAGACATCTCATCAGCTTCAAACACTCTCTTACGTTTAGAACCCACCTGAAAATTATAAGCGCAAAACTTTAATGATTCCTTCCAATGGTAAAATTTTCATCAAAACATATTTATTAAAATTTTGCAGATACAAGCATAAATTTATCATAGATAAAAGCTACTATTTCCAGTATTCTTTTATTATTCAAATTCAGACAAGTGAGACAATTGTTACTCTTTGTTTTTAACGTGCGAACATTGAAATATTGAAACAATAAGGGGATTACAGGTGCAACTGTGCAAGTGATATATTACCTCCATAATAAGGTTACACTATTTCACTAATTGAAGTTTTCTAAATTAGATACGGTTGCTTCAACCACAAGAGTTAGAAGAAAAATCAGGCTGCGGGTTCCATATATGCCAAAAAATTGCTGAAACAAATATCTAATGGCTGAATGAAAACAAACAAATAGAAAGAAAATAATTCCCCTCTAAAAATAACAGGCTACTACCAAAATTGAATTATGTCCCTGCCTATGTTTATTTTTAGAAATAAAACACTCATGTCATATGAACATGCTGCAAAAAAAAATGCCGTACCTCTTCTGTAGATTCCATTAAGGATAGGGCAGAAGGAGAAAAATCTTCCAATTCTGCTGCCTTTTCTCTAGCTAAGGCGACAACACTTTCAGGGAAGTTTGCAAACTCAGCGACATGAATACCGAAACTCTGATCACAAGCTCCTGGTTCCACCTAGAAAGTAGAAACACATGAAAAACACTTGATGTAAATACAGATCTTATTTGACCACAGCATTAAAGTTTCTGAACTTTATGTCCAGACTTCTTGAGAAGGTAAGTTTTCAAACCCCGAAAGGACGGCAATAGCTAGAAACGATTATTTTAGGGTGAAAAATCTGGGGGGAAAAATTGCAGGTATGTCAAAGGTGGTTAGGAAGTGAAATTTGAAGCATGAACAACTCCTTTAACTAAATTTCAGGTAGGAAATCTGGTAAAAATTAACCATTATATAGACGGTTCTTATCTTTTAAGTATTATAGAAATTAGTTCCTCATTAAAATCCAGCTGCCTCTGCAGCCCAACAAACCAGGATAAATCCATACAAAATGTACTATGGTGAGGACTAATGAAGCTTTAAAGTAGTGTTAGTCTTAAGGTAAAATAACTCATTTCAATGCAAACATAAAATGCAAGGTAAACCCTATGAAGTTTGTTTAAGGCCTCAAAGGTCACGTTCTTCTTCTAACCTTCTGCTGACTTATAACCATAATAGTAGCTCCACCACTTCAAACACTTCAATTATTTCTTTTCAGGGAAATTAGAAAAGAGTCGAAGATCCTCTAGGAACCCTTTTGGTGCTTTTTTTAGATTAGTTTAAACTTTTCAGTATAAAAAACATGTTTAAAAACATATAACTGGACTCCCTACTGTCACATGAAGCATGCAATCATGGAATCTCGGTCAATGGATGAAAGATCGGACGGCTTATATTTTGAATTTCATCCAATCAACTTTAAAATACAACTCAAAATATGAGGGCCCAATCTTCTTCCAAAAGACAAGATTCAAAACCAGGTGACAGTGGCAGCAGAGAATCCAATTCATGAGGTACACACAAGTACACTACAAACTTCACAAAGGCAATGGAGTAGAAGCAGCATATTAGATAAAAAAAAGAAAAGTTTGGAAAGCATTTACCTTGTATAGCATAGTTAGCTTGCGAGTTGATGCATCAATATGTGCACTAACATGATAATTTGCCACACCAACAATTTGCTTATGTGTATCATTGCTGCCATTTTCATCGGCTAATGCAGTCAGCTCATGAAAGTGGGTTGCAAATAAAGTAGGTGCTTTGATCACATCAACAATGTGCTCACAAATGGCCCAAGCAAGACCTTCATATCACAATATAACATACAAGCTTATTTTAATGAGCTGAAATGTTTATTAAGGGATTTTTATGCTAAGCCAACTATATGAAAACATGAATTGATACGTATATCCTGACACCAATGTAAAACACCATACTATAACTCGTTTGATAATAATTTTGCAGAATGCAATTCTCATCAATCCGACTATCAAATTCCAAGCAGCCAGCATATTATCATTGCGTGTCCAATTTAAAATAAACTTCTAACCATATCGTTTTTTTACTACT
This sequence comes from Medicago truncatula, assembly GCF_003473485.1. NCBI lineage: Eukaryota > Viridiplantae > Streptophyta > Magnoliopsida > Fabales > Fabaceae > Medicago > Medicago truncatula. The sequence continues at coordinate 54,408,055 of NC_053045.1, read as the reverse complement.
CACATTGAGAAGCATATATCAATGTATAAATTGGTTTAGTATGCATTAATATGAACATTTGAGGATATTTCATGTGATATGGGAAATGTTGATCCAACAGTGGATTTTGTGAAAAAGAGATCTTGAATAAAAAGTTATGTAATTTTCCCTGTTTGTACCAAAGTAAGAGTCATGCAATGATGGAAGAATGCTTCTGTTTTATATCTGTGATTCAGTGCAGATGCTAACCAATATATGCAAAGTCAATAAATTCTATGACATGGAAATTTCAGTATCTGGATCAAATACTTTTTGAGTTTCCTTTTTCATCTTAAAGACAGCAACTTAAACAATGCATGAGACCTTAGTTTAGCTTAAAGCCATTCTATTAGTCACTCAAGTATATATAGATTCTGACAATTATGATGCAAATTTAAGAGATTGCAACAACACATTAAAGGGAACACTTAATAGTGAAACAAACCAAATCCGTCGTAAGTTGATGTCCCACGTCCCAACTCATCAATGATTATCAAGGACTTGTCGGTAGCTCCTTTTAATATTGATGAAGTTTCAAGCATTTCTTGCATAAAGGTAGAAACTCCACGAAGCTGGGGGGAATAAAAAAAGATACAATTATATATTCAATAAGCAGCTTCAGCAATTACTTACTTATAATTGCAGTTTTTACCGGTGATCCTTGAAGACCATAATATTGTTGCAAACAGGGAAAACAAGAGAGTGTATGAGTAAATGTGTTTGTTTGTATTATACACAGAAGAATAGTATATATACCAAGGGTCATATATGCAAGGATTCACGGTTACCCTGGTTACTGTAATTGCATAATAATACAACACAGAATTAAGTCATAATCTACCTACTTAAATTATATCTAGCATCCCCCTTCTAACAAGAGCATGTAAATCATATGAACCAGTCTTGTTACAATAATATAAACAATACTCTAATATTGACATACGCTACCAAGTAAATGCAATGTAAAATTGAATGACAATAGTAAACTGATAAGTCAACCTCCCTGAGTCATACTAAACTATTGAAGCACACAGCTGAATTTTCCAAACCATGCTAAAGGAAATTGTTTAAGACGATACAAGGATTTGCAAAAATGGAAAACAGGTCTTGAAGATTCCCCTTAAGCAACAAACAAAGCAGGTTGCTCTCCATATAAACTTCTTTCATGTTATTACCGTCAAAGAATTTTTATTTTTATATTAGGCTAGTATTGAGGAATCAATAACGGTTGGCAACAAGTCTACGTCAAGAGATGATTTATCCAATACAAGCAAAAAGGCAGACCATGCAGAGTTTAAAGTGGGTACAACCAGGAGAAACATTATGTAATCACAAACAAATGAATACTCTGCAGGTAAAAAGATCTAGCATCGCTCATGTTTCTTTGCAGGGTTGGCAGAAAGAGACGAGTTTACCAGGGTGATGTAGGATACCATGAAGTCTATCTAGATATTTTGGCAAACGCATATAGGTGTTGAGTACCATTGGTATAAAGGACCTTTGTTTCCTCTCAAACTGCCTCACAAGTGTTGCAAGTTCAAAAGATTTTAAGAAAAGATGAATTGTTGATTTCATGATGATACAAAGTTGTCCATCAATCTTTTTCCATCAACAAATGTCAGATGCAGACACAAAATCAACTTTCTTGGTCAATTGGTTTTCATGTTCTTGATCTCTAAGCCAAAATTTCAAGTTGCTGCAGACACAAGATCAACTTTCTTGGTCAATTGGATTTCATGTTCTTGATCTCTAAGCCAAAATTTCAAGTTGAAAGCTAATGTATCATTGTTGTTCCCGTCCAACTTGTTAGTTGAGAGTGGAGGACAAACTTAGCTGATGAAAATGGGAAGATTTGACACAAAAGAGAGAAATAGCACTGAACAGTAGCAAACACATGAAAATGTGAAGTACGAACTCTCAAAGCAAGGAACCAATAACAGGTCTAGGAGGGGGATGAAAGGGCGAGACTAGTGCAACTGAGATCAAACAAAGACTCGTCAAAACATGCCACCATGCACAACGATTGATGGTAACTTTATCTGGTTACACATGAGAAAGAATACAGACATGTTGCCAAGTTTGGGCTCAGAATAGGTTGAAGCTTGAAACTCTGGGAAATGTGTTTCTTAGGTTTGCTCTGTTTAACAGCACATTATAAACATTAAATTTCACTAATCCAACCATTGATTACTGTTGTTATCTTTAAGAAGCTAAACTAGCCCACCCAAATTGGCACCGGGGAGAATCGAACCTGAGACCTTGAGGAGGAGCACACTCCAATGTCCCAAGCCAACACTACCAGACCAACCTAAGTGGGTTAACCATTGATTACCGTTATATCATGTTAATGATCAAATGCACATATATTTATAAATCTAAAACTGATGATTCGATGGTTGGTAATATTAGTCACCATAGCAATTTAGACCAGTTTCAACTTTCAAGCAATTCCCACCATTCCAATCCCATTAACATTATTATTTATATTTATGAAGCATTAAAATTTTGTGATATAAGAACAAAGCTCTTTGTTATGCATTTAGAATAAAAATAGCTAATCTAAATTTGATATAAAAATCAATAAATCATTCAACAAGTTGCTTTATGCCAAGTAAAAGTCACAAGCAAAAATGCTACTAATGGGGGCCAAAAATATGGAATAGCACTCACTTGGCAATCACCTGCACCAACACGAGCAAAAATGCAATCACGAACAGATATGCTCGCTTTGTCACATGGAACAAAGCAACCAACTTGAGCCATCAAAATATTCACTCCCACCTACACAAAAACCATTATGCAAATCAAATCTCTAAGCCCAAATAGCAAGGATGCAAGTATCTGAATTGTATGTGTGAACTAAAATATCTATACAAAGAAAGGTGAGACACTCCAATTTGATGGCCATGTCATGCTTAACATCAGCATAAAAGTAGAAAGACAGTGTCCAAAAATTAATTACAGGACAGATAACCGTAAAGTAATACAAAAGATAAGTACCTGCCGGATAAATGTTGATTTCCCACCCATGTTAGGCCCTGTTATTATTTGAAACCAACTTTTTCCTCTGATCTGATATGTTACAAAAAGGAAAATACAAATTCACAAGTGCCCGTAAAATTTAAATGAATACATTCCGATGACCATATGAATACTTACAAGCTTACAATCATTTGGTATGAAATTCACCCAGTCTTGAGCCTCCACACAAGGGTGTCTACTACCTTCTAAAATAATATCTCCTTCGTCCTATTAAAGCCAAGACAATAATGTTCAATGCTGATTATCAAAGATTTACCCGACCATATTAGGAAAAAAATATAAACGGAGGTTAAAATCAATAAAACAGTGCAGTTATTGAGAGAATAGAAAGTAACTATTAAGGAGGTACCGATGAGGTGATGTCAGGTCTTGTATAGGGAGTAGGACAACTAGAAGCCAAATCAGCAAAGCTTAGTAACACGTCCAATTCGGAAATCAATTCAGCTAAAGATTCAAACACCTGCAGAACAAAAGTTCTTCCAGTTAAAGCAGATGAAACAAATAAATAACCAAAACTAAGGTCATAACTACTGTGTTCTGAGGGAGCGGGCAAGGGGGGTTAACCTAATAAACATGCATTAAATCTACCCACCTCAGAGAAAGATGCTGAAATTCCTACTACTTTTACAACCAACTGTTTTTGATAACTTTTGTACTCTTCAAGAATTTGTTGATATTTGTCCCCTAATTTTTTTAGCTTAGTGTTGGTAAACTTCACTCCATCTTTACGGGTTTCCAGCACGATAAACTGGGTGTTGAGCTTTGTCCTTATTTTCGGCTCTTCCTTCTTTGTGATTCTAAAAACATGTCCAAATTGTGTCCCCTTGTCTAACTTTAATGCCTTATCTACAGGCAGATCAAGATCAATGGCAGTTTGTTTATGCAAGTCATGTATTTGGCTCTCCAGTAATTCTTGCTGCTCCTTCAGTCCAGTTAGCGTAGTGTCATAACTTGAAGAAATCATGTATTCCCCGTTCTCTAGATGATCAAGGTCAACACAAATTTCTACAAGCTCAATAAATTTGTTTAGGCGATCAGCACCAGTCAATAACTCCAAATCTTTCAAATACCTGCTCTTCATCATTGAAGAAAACTGTCCATCATACCTGTCCAGAGCACTTTTAATGTAAGGCAGTCTTATACTTGACTGCACACAAAAGACAAAAACAGAGTTTAGAAGAAGCCATGTCATTAGCCATATATGTGCAGTACTATATAATCAATAATGTGCAGGACCCTTCATGACATTTTTGCTGAAATATTCAACAAAGAAGTGAAAAATATGTCTTAAATGGAATAACAATAATAATAAACTTCCCAAAAAGGAAAAGAATCAATATTCAAATGTCTTGAATGATTCTTTATCCCAACATATAATTTCAAGTCAATAAAGAAAGCTATTAATTACAAAATCTTAATACCCGAAAGAGGAATTGCGAATAATATTACAGATTTTAGAGCTGAATCACAAAGCAAATACAAATACAATGTAAGACAATCATAGCAAAGGTCAAATTCTACATTTTCTATAAGCTCCTGTATATATAAAATCAGGAAAAAAAGGGCTGAAAAGAAGGTCAAATATTCAACAAAGAAATGAAAAATATGTCTGATGTTGAATAAGAATAGTAATAATATACTTACCAAAAAGGAAAAGAATCAATATTTAAATGTCCTGAATGATTCTTTATCCCATACATCATTTCTACGTCAATAAATAAAGGCTAAAATATGGTTTTAGTCCCTGCAAATATGCCTCATTTTGGTTTTAGTCTCTGTAAAAAAAAATTTGTAGTTTTTGGTCCCTGCAAAATATTTTGTTTTTGGAACTATTTCCAAAAACAAAATATTTTGCAGGGACTATTTTTCTACAAAATGGATTTAGTCATCATGTGTCACGTGTGCAAATCATCACAAAAGTGGGGGCAGGGACCAAAACCAAAACGAGGCATATTTGCAGGGACCAAAACCATATTTTAGCCATAAATAAAAGCCATTGATTACAAAATCTGAACAGACGAAAAAGGGGCTGGGAACAATATCACAGATTCCAGAGCTGGACCATAAAGCAAATTACAACTATAATGTAAGACAGTTGTAGCAAAGGTAAAATTCTACATTTTCTATTAAAAACCTAAAGTGAATACAGATAAAATTCTACCTGATAAAGTTTAACAACATGTTGTAGACCAGCTTTTCCCTTCTGAAGATTGTGCACCAGTCGCTCAATGTCTGATATTCTTTTCAGATGCTGTCTCAGATCTTGGCGAAGCACGGTGTCCTCTACAAATGCTTGTACTACATCCAACCTGGAGTTAATATCGTTTACATCTAATAATGGCTGTTTTAGCCACATATGCAATAGTCGTTTTCCCATTCCAGCTGTACAGGTCCTATTCATGAGACCAAATAAACTGAAATTTTTGTTTGCATCAGTTTTGCTTTCTAAGATATTAAGTGCCCTCATGGCTGCAGAATCTAACCTCATGTAACTGTCAAGATTGTACCTACGCAGAGTATAATTTTCATAATTGCTTTCGTCTGCAAGTAACTCTGCATAAGAGAGCAGTGCCCCTAAAGCACCCGGTGCAAATTCAAATCCAGACACTAAATCTTGAACTGCTTCTATAGAACCTTTGACAAGCCTTCCAAGATCCTGTACCAGATCTCTAGTCTTAAACTCAGATTTCTTTCTCTCAGTCAGCATCACACCACATTTAGTCAACACATCACACAACATTTTGTATTCAATAGATTTTCCACGCTCAATTGGTACAAGGCATTCTTTGCATCCAAGACCAACCAATGCTGACTCCACATTCGTGAAGTGACTGTCATCGAGGAATTCAGCCATCCCAAGTAGTCTCTTAGTTAGATCAACAAAGCCTAATCCAATGGTGCACCCATTTTCACGGAAGTTAAGTGACAGCGCAACAACAGCTGGAGAATCTTGCATTTCACTGTTAGCAAACAGAACATCTTCAAAACTGCCAATATTACCAGGTGTACCGCTTTTGGCCAGTTGCCAGTTAGAGCTGCTGCCCTCGTAGACCTCAAGTGTATGGTCTGTTCTCTCCAAGAGTAGATCACGGGCTATTGTTTCGAACATGTTCCTACTGACACTCACACTGGAAAGAGCGTTTGATCCACTACCCAACTGTCGCAGAGCAGTAGTAGTGTGATAGTAGGTTTTGGCAATGAATGTTGCATTCTCACCATGGGCGGTATAGTAATCCTGAATAATTGAAAAGGGGATACTTAATCCAACTACTCGTCATAGTGCATAAAATGAAGAAGGGTATGAAGATAGAGGAATCCATAGACACAACATATAGAAAATTATACTATAAAAATTTGGAAACTCTTCAAATTATGAAAAGTAGCAACATAAAATTTATGGTTTGTAAACCATAAGTAGTAGCTTTTTTACATTAGTACTTTCAGGGTTACAATATTTGGTTATTATATTTAAACGATGAGAAATTAGTGTCTAAACAGTATATCGTTTCACTGTGGCATGTACTATATTGTAATTATCCCGACTAGAAGAGCATTGTTTAAATAATCTAAGCTGTGGTCTACTGGGAGGACATGCACAGCAAAAGAGGCGGAGGCAAGCTAGGAAGAAAGAGAGAAGGGTCCTCTAGGCAGGTAATAATCAGCAGAGAGGCGTGTATTGATCAGTCAAGAGGCAGTAGGACAATAGGTATTCAATAGGAAAGGGGATGGATGGTGAGGGTGTTCTCTTCATAAAGTGCTCGTTCACTTTAGCTTTCTGAATTCTAGCAATAATACAGATTTTCTTTCACTCTTGTCCTTTTTTTCGGCCTTTATGTTTTATCACAAACTACCAGGATCCTAACATAGTTCAGGCCAAATTACTTCGGAATTACAAACTTGAAAAATATTTTGATTAATATTTCTCACACAAGAGTAAGTCTATATACATCTATTCTTCAAAAAAATCCTTAGAAGAAAATAAGTGAAGATGAAGAAAGGATGACATTTCAGACATAAGAAAAATGTGCCTACATGAAAAATTTACTAAACTGAATCATTAAGAAAACATAAAAAAAATATCGACATTAACAGTGATGAACTTACCCGACGGTCAAAGAACCTAATGGCCCTCGGATCCTGTAACACAAAAACGTGAATAAAAATATTAAATCGAAAACAAAAATAAAATGCCAAGTCACAATCTATGACAAAAGCACTACACTGCTGTAAGTAAAACAATATAGAATAGATGGCATTTGCTTTTAAGCAACAAAGAGATAATGAATAAACAATGCATCAGATGCAAAATAATAAGTGTTGGAAACATGGACATGTAATATCAAATTTCCGACACAACAGTACATACATTGGGGATGATTGACAATAGCAACAAATTTCATATACTTACAAAAATAACAATTTCATGAGAAATTCATGCTTTCGATGGATCAAAAAAACTATAACTAATTATCATGAATATAACCATTGCATGCCAAAAATTTAAAAATTCAAACAAGGAAAGAAGACATTTTTAGAGAATATTTGAACATATCTCGTAAAATAAGCATTAATGTTAGAGTAATGTGAACTTGTATGATGGTATATTGGTACTGATTATGAAATATTCATACATTTATAGCAATCAAAGATAAAATAAGAGTATTCATATAATGCTAATAACACCCCCTCACAAGAGAAAGGAGAAGACTTACATGAGGTAGGGTTTTGAAAAACGAAAGAAACCCTTGTGCTTGCTTGGAATCTACAAACAGTTAAGCAAACAAAAAACCCATTAACAAAGCTGAATCAATCAATCACCAATAACAATGAAAAAACTTAAAACCCATTAAAAATTGAGTTTTTTTTTTATAAAATAATAAAAAAAAAAGGGGGGGGGGGGGGGGGAAATGCGAAACCTAGTTTGAGCTCGGGGAGTTTATCATTGAATCCGTCGAAGTTTTCATCCATTGGAGCTATTAGATTAGTTTAGGGTTTAACAGAGAAGAAGAAGAAGAAGGTTTATGTGAAGTGATTGGGAAATGAAACGAAAGTGTCTTTGTAGGTGGGTGGTGAATCGGTGGCGGGAAATATTCGCGGGCTTTTCAGTGCTTTTCTTGACAAAAAGCCCACGGGCCTTGGTAAAGCCCGACCAATATAGTTTTCATATTTCAACTAAAAATAAGATACTCACAAAAAACATCATGCTACGACCGATAAAAGAGTGTTAACATGTTAGTGTTACGTTGTAGGTAGGATAGAATCGTCAATCTTTTTATCACTTCAGTCATTAACTTTAACCATCGAATCGGTTTTATATTCCTTATTAGAAAGAGTATTAGCATCCATAAGAAGTTGAATACGATACCTTTTGATCTTCCTTGTTTGAATAAAATTGAATTTTTCATATGTCATATAAGAGCTTTCATCTTCTTTGAGCAAAAACAAGTGTAAGAAGATAGAAAATTAATAACAATAAAATAAAAGAATAGGAAAGACAAAATGTAAGAGCAATAGAGACAAACTAGTGAAAAATATAACTAACGAGAAATGTTTGATGGAGAATACCCAATTTGTATTTTTTTCTTCTACATATCATATCGACACTTTATTTTATTAGTGATTTTTTCTTGTTTCCTAAAGGTTGAGAAAGTAGTTTTACTCGAATTATGTTTGACGATAGATGAGAAAAGTATACTTTCTTATTGTGAAAAACAATATTGTATTTTGGATCCAATACACATCTCACATTTACTAAATTTGTATATGGCTATAACAATACACTTTTAGACGAGGAAAAAAAAATTAAACCTACTTCATGTGTCACTATTATAAATAAATAAATAAAAAACTCAGTAGGTTTATTGAATAGATGATGCATCTAATCTATATATTCACTTTGTGAGACAATAATTTTAATAAAATAATATATTAAAATCAATGGTTAAGATTTAGAGTAATTCTTTATGCTCTCCACCATTATAAAACATCAAGGTCAACAATACCTTAATGAAACAATACGAGACCGCCAACAAATTAGTTCAAGTGGTAAGAGATTTGAACCTCTCAAACAAGTGGTAA